>NW_026459052.1:0-75435 GCF_021730395.1 Mercenaria mercenaria
CATAGCATTTTACAGAAACAGCTGATATACTCACGCATAACTGGTCGGCTATATCATGCTTCCTTCGCCCCTTGCGAAGCACCGTACGTAGCATACTAGTATCTCTCAGCGATGATTAGGATCTACGGGTACCGCTTTGTTGTTTTGTGCAACGATATTTGACGGAGATGGTCAGCGTATTTTAGTAATTTTACTTCTTTTCTTCCTTCTGTTGCGCGAGGTCTGAAGAGCTATCGGAATTGTAGCTTATATCATTAAGAATATTAAAAGATTTGAGTCGAAAGTTTTCACTCAACTGAGCAATAACTTAAGATTTTTTGTGAAACGCTCTCAAACATAATCACTCAGCTGAGTCGTTTATCAGACTTAAGTTATAACTTGAGTTAAAATATGAGTAAAAACTTAAATTTGTAATGATTGTGTACACGATGTTTTTTGTCTTTATACTTTTTCGTATCTTACACGTTTGTCTGTGTTTGAATGGGCATTGAAGCCTTTATTTTACTGGATTGTTCTTTTCTAATTTTGCAAAATTTGGGTCATGCCAATATTCATATTGTATTTGGTTAAGTTATGCATAGAAAGTTATTAATTTATCGGAAGTGGTTATGGCCGAGAGTTTTGAGACACGCAGAATATGTTGTGGTCAAGTCGTTTATTGTTTAACACTACGCTTTCGTCATTAATTTTGACTGACTGAACAGAAAGCAGACCCCATTATATGCAGTTCGTGAAGCCCATTGGGACCTAATTGCTTGTAGAGTCAAACCTATGTTAAAGACCACCTCTGAACAGACACCACACGTTTTGTTTTCAATTTTAGCATATACAGTATACTGTGAAATCATTTTTATTCGCGTTGGACTAATTTTCGCGTATTTCGCGCTAGAACCGATGCGCGAATTTAAGACCGCGCTATTATTATTTTTTAATTTATTTTTCCATTTATAAATTGAAAATGCGCGAATTAAAGCCCGCGCGAAACAGTCCTTTTTCACGTTTGCGCGATATTTCATGCCATCGAATTTAAATGATTTCACAGTATTTTAACCTGTGAATAAAGACCACCTCCCAAAAAAGACCACATTTTGGCTGTCCCAAGGGTAGTCTTTATAGACAGTTTTGACTGTATATCTGTCTTCCAATTTAGGGTCCTTATTGCTGTTCCTCATTGTGTTCAAAATTCTGCAAAAGTGTTAATAGACAATTTTCCTTTAATCTTTGCGTTGACGATAAACATGGTTACATTTATGTTTAGATAAAATATATGATGTTTAATAGCAAAGTGTTTTGTTATATATCAGTACGCTTATTTAACCTCATTTAGTATGAAAGTGTTTTATAGAACTTGATACTATCTAAACCAAGAGGATCATGGTGACCCTGCATCGCTCACCTGTGTATTTGGGCCTACAGGCTAGAGTGTTAACAGGATTTTCCTTTGATTTAACAAGATTCCTAGTTTTTGGCACCATATTACCTAGATTCGATCATGGTGTAGCGATTATCGAGATAAACATTCTGACAAAGTTTCATGAAGATGGCCTCTTGAGTGTTAATACGTTTTTCATGTGAGTTGAGCACGTGGTCTAGTTTTGTACCCCACATGACCCAAATTTGAACACGACCTACATTCCGATCAAGCCGCATGAAGGTAGGGTCATAAATTTGGTCTCTAGAATAATCAGAGGCGTTTTTTTTTTTTAATTTGAGTGACCCAGTTTTTGACCCCGTCTGATCCAATTTCCGCATTTGCCTACGGATCATCAAGAAAAACATTCCGACCAAATTTCGCGAATATGGGTTCATAAATGTGGCCTCTAAAGTGTTAAAAATCTTTTATTTTGATTTAAGCGAGTGACCTATTTTTTACCACACATCACCCAGTTTCAAAGATGGCCTAGAGATTATCAAGATAAACATTCCAACAAGTTCCATGAAGATGGGATTATAAATGTGGTCATTAGAGTGTTAACAAGCGTTACCTTTTATCTGAGTGAATGACTTAGTTTATGACTCCGCATGACCAATAAAATCTGTAAAATGATCCTCCAGAAGCATAGAACCACATGATCCAGTTTCGAGGATGACCTAGAGATTATTAAGGTAAACATTCCGACCAAGTTCCATGAAGATAGGTTTATAAATGCGGACATTAGAGTGTTAACAAGCGTTTCCTTTTATTTGAGTGAATCACCTAGTTTATGACTCCACATGGCCAATAAAATCTGTAAAAATCCATTTGAAGCATAGACCCACATGACCCAGTTTCGAAGGTTATCAAGATAAACATTCCGACCAAGTTCCATGAATAAGGAGTATACATTTGGCCATTTGAGTGGCCTAGTTTATGACTTCGCATGACCAAAATAATCTATAAAAAAGATCCTTTAGAAGCATAGAATGTAAGTAATTCAACCAAGCAGAATAATAGCAGACTGGGTTGATTGAGTCTATTCATGAGAGGTACTGAAATGTGCACAGTCTCTCTCAGTCCTAGCATCGGCTTAAGCGGAACTCTTATAACAGTTATATTGAATAGACTCCATGATCCCAAAGAACCACAAAATATAACAACAATTAATCCAAGTACGGGAATACATTTTACAGCCGCCACACGCTACAAAAATACTGCTCTTGTGCTAGATAATAAAATCTGTAAAAGGTCCTTTTGATGCATATCTTGCTACCAAGTTTCGAACTTGGCCTAGGGTGTATCAAGATAAACATTCTGACCAAGTGTCATGTACATACCATTTCACATTGAAGTTGTTCAATTTGTTTTCTTTTCTTGGCATTTAAATGCTCAATGCTCTAGTTTCAGAAAAGCTTTGAAATATATTCCTATATCGACATTGATATATAACGAATTTTGCAATAAGTAATATATTCATTGTTAATTTTTTCATTACCTAGAATAAAATGAGTCTTTGACCATTCAGTAAAAATGTTTGGACACGTTTCATTTGTCCATCTTTTGACCTCAGTCCACTAAAAGTTGTTATAATGGCAATCATAAAATAAGTGGTTTAAAGTCTCAGTTTCTGTATTGCAAAACGAATACAGGGGATCATTTCTAAAACGCATTTTAAGCAGGGAATAATTTGTTGCAATGAGTCTATGGTTCAGTCTAAATTGAAACTATTGCAACCTAGTATCTTTAGTTTCAATGAAAAGAAAATGTATATATCTTTCTAGTCAAGAGCTTTGATAATAAAATTCAATTCCTCAATCCATTTCATCCTTGAAGAGAGGTGATTATTTTTGGCCTGGTAAGTATGAAAGCATAGATTTTTCTACTGCCTTTTATTTGGCTATCAATTATTTCAACTGCAAAGGGTTGTAGTGGTGCGGTTTCCATTTTTGCATAGTGTTGAAAGCTAATCTTAAGATCTCTTACTGATGAAATAATACTAATAGGTATTGTAAAAATCTGTTCTGACTTCATCCATACCAGTAATATTATTATATAACAGAAAATGTTCGTTTTTATTTAGAAAGTCTTTAACTAATAACAACCCTTTCCTTATGAACATGGGATAGTGAAAACTAGAACCTCTAATTTTAAAGTTACTGCTGTGCCTTAATGGCAGTGAACAGAAATCACTCCAGTTTATTGGATATTGGTCATTAATTCGTATGATTCCATATTATTCATTTTATAGATCATAAAAATATTTCCATGTTCACTGTAAGTTTGGGGTAAGGGATACATATCTGTAATAAGTACATAATATCAAGTATTATATATCTGATATATCTGCGAAGCCAAGTAAGTTTTAAGGCTGTGATAAAAGTGTGTAACTCTATCATTTTACACCTCTGTTTTCATAGGTTTGAATGATAGAATTTCTTTTTACCTTTTCTTGACCATTCATTAAAAAAGCTTTTAAAAGTTTTCCATGATGTCATTGCTTGGATTTGATAAACGCATGATAAGGTGACTGATTTTTGGCAAAACTAGTGTTTTTATGATCATATTTCTACCTGACTGGTTACTGGTTAGGACTGATTACCCGTTCATTCCAGAGAGCGAAAAGCCTTTTATTTTTTTCAATTTTTGGTAGATAGTTAGTATTTGCCGTATTTTAGGTCATTTGTGAAAGTCATTCACAGTAATTTAAAACTCCCACTGAAGTTTCATTTCTGGACAAGATAAACACCTGCAACCATTTTCAAAGATCCAATTTAGAACAGCTTTAGTTTTATCTATGTTTGTTTGCAGTCCTGATATTCTTGCAAATGTTTATCTCTGCTTTCACTAGATAACTAATCATTTTTAGCTTGATTTTTCGAAGAAAAAGTAGAGCTATTGCACTCGCTCCGGTGTCGGCGTCGGCGTCGGCGTCGGCGTCGCCGTTGGTTAAGGTTTTTGAAAATGCTTCTTAACACTCTTGCGGCCACATTTACGACTCTATGTACATGACACTTTTTTATTATTTCTTAACAAATGGGGTAAAGCCTTTAGCATATAATATAAATTATGAAATAGTCTTTAAATGGGTGGTTACAAAATAGGTTATTTTGTACAATTAGCTTAATACAACCTTTGTCTGGGTTAATTGTCCCTAGTACATAATATAAAACATGACCTTTGATTAGAGCGTATGGTCTAGTTTTTAAGCTACATAACCCATTTTCAAACTTTGAATACGAATTATCAAGATATACATTCTGACCAAGTTTCATGAAGATAGGGTCATAAATGTGGCCTCATTAGAATGTTAACAAACTTTTACTTTGATTTGATTAGGTTACCTACTTTTAGATCCCAGATCAAGATATGAATTGGACCTGACAGTCATCAAGGCAAAGATTCTGGCCTAGTCTCATGAAGATATGTTATAAAATGTATGTGTCTTCTAGAGTGTGAACAAGATCTGTCTTTCATCTGGCCAACTGACCTAGTTTTTTAACCCACATCATCCAGTTTTATACTTGACCTAGAG
Source organism: Mercenaria mercenaria (assembly GCF_021730395.1). Lineage (NCBI taxonomy): Eukaryota > Metazoa > Mollusca > Bivalvia > Venerida > Veneridae > Mercenaria > Mercenaria mercenaria. The sequence continues at coordinate 4,950 of NW_026459052.1, forward strand.
ATCATCCAGAAAAACATTGTGACATAGTGTCATAAAGATTGGGTCGCGGAAATGGGCGAGGCACGACAGACACCGCAAGACAAACGACGAGGCACGCCGGACTATGACCAGTCTCAATAGTTCATGTAAGCTAAAAAGATGCAAACAATAAATATTTGATATATATTTTTTGTTATTAGTTTAATCGGTTTTGAGATAGATAACAATGTTTTCTTATAGATATTTTAGAGCTGGCTACTTTGCAACCCGAAAAGCTGCTGCTATTCCGCTATTGGAAAACTAAACACTAGCGTTTGTCTAAAAATGTGTATTATACATTTTTATTCACATGTTAGAATAATTTGAAATGTATGAGTTGAAAATGAAAAAAGGATTCTGTGGAGTCATATGGTTTCAGTTCAAGTTTGTAACACAGGTTTGAAAGTAAAGACCATGCTCTGAAAACCATAAGATTGTCATTATGCGCATGTGGTCTGTATTCAAAGGTTATCATGAACTGAAAATCTTTAATTCGCATGATACTAATGGTCGGTAAAATCTGGCGGGGTATGTATGAGAGGTGATGTCTAGGAATTACAATGTCTAGGATATTACGTGGTCTTTGCCTTCCTCAATAGACGGTCCTTATTAACATGTTTAGTAAAATCTGAAAGCAAATTCAAGACTTTATCAGATGAAAATAATAGTGTGAACAACGACTTTTTAAATATAACCAAATTGCCGTGCATAATTTAACACTATTAAGAAGTCGATCTTATTGTTTCATTAAAATCGGTTACTAATATACACATAAGTTTTCTTTCACAGTCAAGCAGATCTCTTTTCGCTTTCCTTCCTCTGACTCTGATTGAAATCTACTGGACTATTAGGAAATGGATTTTGATAGGCATATTTCTGTATCCAGCTTTAATCTGATCAATTTTGTTTATTTTGTATTTTGTTTTTGGTCAGATCGTGTCGAAGAAAAGTTAAATCCGCCCGGCAATATATACTTACTTATCATTATGAGAAAGATGTCATCTTTTGTTTGACTTTTGTTTATAAAATGTTCTCTTTGTGTACATTTTGTTTCCAATGCTATTTTATTCTATTTGTATCTTTGCGTGTTTTATGAATATTGGTAATGATTATCATCATTTCATATCATTAACATACTCGTTATATCATTCCTAAGTCAGCAGTGACGAGTGATCTCTATTCATTGATTTACAAATAATCAAGTTCTTCGAGTTGTTTATCGTCTGATTTACCACGGTTCAGAGTTCAGGTGCGTAGGGATTGAACCACGAGGGCGTAAGCCCGAGTGGTTAAATACTGAAGCATCTGAACGATGAACCGTGGTAAATTAGATGATAAATAACAAGAAGGCCTTGATTGTTTTCATTCTGACATTTTCATTGATATATTTTAATAAATATTATACTGGGCTTCATTTACGCGAGCAGTAATGTATCGGACGTCATGCGGCAATTTGACGTCATAATTGACGTCATAATGCTCTCTTACCGGTCCGCGCGTCAACCGTTGTTTATCGCAGAATATACAGAGCTTGATTTCCTTCTTTGTTTAACGGGAAATCAAACCGAGTCATGTTAGAATAATTTATATATACTGATCTGATAGTATAGTATTAAGAACTGTTATAATTTTGATTGATATTGAGCTTGATCGCTATTTGTTATTTCGTCAGTGTCCTATTTCTTATCTTAAAGCAATAAGTAATAATTCAGTAAGTAAATACTTAGTATACATTTTGGAGTACTAGGCTTGTGTGTTTGAATTAATTTCCTAGATAAGCGAAAATTCTCTTCTTAGTCATTCCGCTCCTAACGTAATGAAAACCACATTGTACGAACGCAACCCTTCAAACAGCATTCCTAGAGCTCTGTATGAATGGATGTTTATGTCAACAAACTATCTAAAATAATAATATACAGACTAAAACATGTTGGCAACATAGAGGAAACAAACGAAAGAATAATATTTAGACACCGTCTTGGAATTCACAATCGATTTAGAGATACAAAAAATATATCTCTTCGCGAGGATGCTAGCGCAAATGTTACCTGTGCGTTGTGTGTGTGCCAATGTACATCAAACTTTAAATTGCATCAATCTCTGGCCTCCGCCTGTCATTTTGTATATTCAAAGACCTTGAAGTAGACATCCAAAAAAAAACAAGGAAGAATATCCAAACGCAGCCACCCAAAGACACACACGAACAACTCTTGCACACCATACACAAACATAAACACAAAGGACAAAACAAACAAATACAGGAACACAGTGGGGCACCGCCTTGGAACGGTTAGTGGCAAAACCACCACTGGGGAGCTTAAACCGGTTTATGGTGCACCTAACCTCACTCTTACCACCACCATGTTCCAAAATCACAAGACAGTGTAAATAAATGTAATCCCCGCCAGGTGAAACCATAAAATACGTAAAGGCAACAGAAGGTATGTAATGTAAAACACAAAGATGCCCTTGTAGATATAATATAAAAATGCAATCCTTAAGAACCTAAAACGCATGTACTCAGTGCCTTTGCAGAAGACAAAGCAACAAGGGAAACACCCTTAAGGGCCCGACGGAACAGGCCAGAAGACGGAAGTCCAAAAAAACAAAGACAAATATCAGTCATACAGTTTCGTTTAGAATATAAAATCCTTGTTAACACATAGAATTCCAGCTAAGAGATCAGTAGTCGGTTAAAAAGCTCAGTCATAGCTTATGTTGTATTGTTATATGTCTTGTCGGCCTAAAATAAAACTTATCTTATCTTATCTTATCTTATAATCAGTAATTATTAGAAACTGTCGCGAAATAAATAAACCGTCGCTAAATAAAAAGTACATATTTTCGAATACGTCCTTAGTGCTAGAACGGCCACGAGATTTTGAAAAAGAAAAATGATTAGCCGATTATATGGGGAAATATGGTGGCCGGGAGGCAAAATCGTTGACCGCTGACCGCGGATGAGGGTGAACGCTGAAGAGGGTAATAAAATAGAGTAAAATCGACTGGGGTGTCACAGACTGACCGTTGGGAAGGGGTGACCGCCGACCCGGTGTGATCTTTAGGAGGGAATGAACGAATGAGTTGGGTTTTACGGCGAATCGACACAAAAAGGTCATATATCGCCGAGAAAAGGTTTAATGGATTACGATAATTCCAAAGCATAAATAAAACTATTAAAGTAAAAGCGTATATACACAAATAGTGAAAAAAGTCAAATGCAAACATCAAAAAGTATAAAAGTGAATAAAAAATCTAATAAGGTTCAGATTTTATGATATATTCCTATTTGTTTCAAAAATTGTAAAATTTTGTCGGCTGAAATTTGCTCGAACAGCTCTTTTAACGATTCAACATTATAGTATGAGTTGCGCTGTGGATCGCAGTCTATACAGTTGATTAAAATATGTTTAATAGTAAGTGGTGTTTGACATGGTATACATTCAGGTTGATCTTCATTGTTCAGCAGATACGAATGAGTCAACCGAGTATGACCTATTCGACAACGAGAAAGAACAACTTCCTCCCTGCGAACAGATCTATTTCCTTGGTGCCATTCACCTAAAGTAGGTTTAATTTCACGAAGTTTATTGAACGAAGCATTGTTCCATGAGGACTGCCATTTAGTTAAAATGTATTTGTTGATATTTGACCTAAAATCAGTATATGGTAGTTTCAATTTAGATTGATTTAATGAAAGTGATTTCTTTGCTGCAGTATCAGCATCTTCGTTTCCATAAATACCAACATGACTAGGAATCCAACAGAATATGATAGACTTTTTAAAAGATAGTTCATGAACCCTGAGAAGAATGTTTTGAATGAGAGGATTTTCTGTATTACGGTTGTGTATTGATTGTAATACAGAAAGTGAGTCGGAAAAGATGATAAACTTTTCTTCATTATATTCTGAAATAAAATTAAGGGCCAAATCAATAGCTTTTGCCTCGGCTGAAAAAATTGTAGCGTTATTTGGTAAACGTAATTTTGATTGATGCAGATGGCTAACGGCGTCCAACCTTTGAATCATCTTTTGAACCATCTGTATAAATAGAAAAATGATCTTTGTAAGCCGACTTGATTTCGTTATATTTGGACTTGAATATTTCAGGGTTTGTTTCAGCCTTTTTCAATGCGGTTTTCATATCAAAAAGAACTGTTGGAGAATTAAGAATCCATGGTGGTGTATTCAGAACTAAATTATCTTTTACATCATCAAATTCAAAATATGTTTCCTTCATAGAATTATCAATGCGAAATCCAAATGGTTTAATTTGTTTTGGTTTTCTGTCATACGAATCGTGGTATTTGGGTTTAAATATGATTTTATGAGCAGGGTTGGATTTGTTGGCAGCTACCCTCAGAGCATATTGCAATGACAGTTTTTTTTCGTCTCGTGTAAAGGGAGGGTTCGTTTGCTTCAACATACAAGCTTTCGACAGGCGATGTTCTAAATGCGCCAAGAGCAATACGAAGACCTTGATTATGGATAGTATCCAACATTTGTAAATACGATTTTCTGGCCGAACCATATACAACACAACCGTAATCTAGCTTGGACCTAATCAAAGCTCTATAAAGTCTTAACAAAACCTTGCGATCCGCTCCCCAATCAGTATTTGAAATTACCTTTAAAAGATTCAACGATGGATCAGACTGTATACAATATAGATTATAATACAACCTTCTAATGTGAATGACTTTTTAATTTAGCAACAATACCCATTTAAGAGCTTATGGAGTGATACATAATAAATTTCATTTTGTACAAGTTGGTCACCTAAAACAATCAGTACAGATTTTTACTTACTCAGTTAAAGCAAAAGTTTGTTCTATATAAAATTTCACTAGGTAATTTTAAAATTGTCAGTCATTTATGTCTTCATTTATAAATGCCAGAGGAAATCTGAATCAGATAAAATAGTACATTTTGAAAGATATTTTAATGAAATCAATATATTTAGACGAAATCTTATCATTGATTACATATGCAGTCGAACTCGATTAGACAAGCAAACTTTGTTCCGGGTAATCGGTAGTTCGAGCCATCAATCAAAATACGTTCTACAGGAACTTTGCCAGGACATGACGATGAGTTCGAGCGAAGGGTGGTGTACGAATTATCCGAATTCGAGCTCACTTAGTATAACGGTATTTACTAATTGGCCAATGGAATTGACTAATTTCCAGAACAAGAAATATTTGAATAGCACCACATCAACATAGCAATGTACTCTGCTGTACAACTTAAAACAACGATTGAAATCTTACGAAAATGATTTGATGGTACATTAAGTTCTACAGAGTGAAATGTACTGCGTAAATGGGGAAAAATATTTCATTTTGTTCAATATTCGTGTAACATGAACAGTTAGTCTTATTTTTTGTCAATTTTGTTTTTGATTAGATAACATAGATCATTAATACGATTTTAACATTTGAAGGCAAATATGTAATTTTGTGTTTCTATGTACATAAATTTCTTCTTTATTATTTTAATTATTGTGGTGAATGCATGCAATGTTGTAGTATCATATCACACGCTGTTAGAAACGGAATTTCCCTCAGGCATCGCTTAGACCAAATTGTAATAAAGTATATTATATGGAACACTCTGATAGCTTAATATTAATTACCTGAATCTCATCAGGAACACAACAATTATTCAAATTATGAATACAAACTCTTTTTAACTTGAATGTTTGTAGTACGATTATGTTATTGCTTCTGTTATGTATTATCGTTACAACATGTGTCGAAGTATTTCATCAGATCTGGACTGTTGTAACAAGCACCAAAAGTAAGCCTTAGGGTCCTGTTAAAACTAAAATGCTTTTCTTAATATATTTTAAACATGCATTTATTATGTGATCCTGTCACCCATTTATTACAGCTTTAAGTTGTGTAGATGCGCTGTCAAGCGTACCTGAATATAAACAATAAGCTGCTTACCACACCAAAAGAACTAATAATTTCATAGGTTAAGAAAGAAAATTAGTTAGGCCTTAAAAACAAGTCTCTTGCCAAAAAAAGATGTTATCCTCGTATCATGCAGCAGTATCATGTTCTATTTAAGAGAAGTTAGCGTACACTTTTATGCCAAAAGTTGTGTTACAAATGGGAATTTATGACACATTTTTTGTAACACTGCTGTTATATCAGAGACGTCGAACAAGATAAAACAAACAAACAAAAAATGTTTCAAATAAAGATAACTGTTAAGCGTTTAGATATACCGGACAACATACTAAGAATTAGGAGTATATCATCAAAGCAAAGAAACATTCGATTAACGAACAAAATCTTTACCGACACACTACCTGACCATTGCATGTCCTAAATAATTAGCTCCCCGCTCTCCCTTTAAATGTGAGTTATAGAAAGAAACAATTGCTGAAAACTACGTTTCATCTACTTTCAGCTCTGTGATATTATTGCAAAATCATCAAAACGAAGATATTCGACATTTCTTTTATGCCGTCCTTTTCCAGAATTCAATGTACATGAATATATCAATATACTGACAATTGTTTTGTAAATTAATACACATGTTTTATATGATGCTCAAATTTCATGTGAAACAACCCTTTCTTTCATTGATTTTGTGTTCTTTTTTTTTCTAAAACTGTAAGGTCAAGCGTTTATACATAAGAACATAACTTAGAATAAGATCTGTACTGGTCCTAAGTGCAACGGTTTTGTAATTATATTAAAATCGTTGAAATAAGATTTCATCGTTTGCCATATTAACACAAATTGTTAAACAGCTTGTGTTTTTAACATCTGTATAAAGAGATCGTTTGAAAGCATAGACTGCAACCAAGCAAATATGACTCGGTTTGATAGAGGGAAACGGAAAGTGCAACACCCCTCACACACTCTACCACATACCTTAGCTAAGATTTATTACTTAGATATAGAACAGACTTCAACATCCCAAGTGAACAGAACATTGCACAAAACTGAATCCAATGCACGAGAGAACTTTTACGAAAGACAATTGGTAAGGGTAGATTTCTCGGAAGCACAGAGCACCAAAAAACACTGCCCCAGAGCCACGCATTTGCATAGTAGGCCCGCAACAAAAAGATGCTGTAATGAAAAAATATTTCAGAGGGGTTGCTTCAAACATCCAACAAGTACATATTAATTTATGCTAAATATAGATGGGATGGAATGAAATGGTAAGAGGCAAAATTGGGCAGGGTGGGGGGAGTGGGAAGGAACCCGAGGGGGAAGGTTGAAGCCACACGGCACTTAAATATAGTTGTGATAGTTTATAAAATCAAAATGAAAATCAATTAAAGGAACAAATCTTAAAGGATTGTAATTATTTACGGCTCGACGATGATTTAATTTTGCCACCGGTAAGAAGAACTTATAATTTGAAAAATCTCCGTCGCCTGGAACAGAATCATATACACTTGTAGATTACTTGACAGAAATAATGTCTTTGTCAGCTGATTGATTGATGTCAGACATCTTGCGCCTTCAATCAATTGCATTAGCGTTGAGTTGCCTAAAATATAAATGTTATTCCGGTAGTAAGGTAAAATATAGACTGCAACATGACGTTACATTTGTATGTACACTGATGAGCCGATGGGCGAAACTGGTTTTATTTTTGTAATTAAATACTGTTGCAAAGGCATATGAAGGCATTTTATTTATTAAAATCATAGACATCTAATCTGTGCCTCGTCTTTTTATTGTACTATATGATTATTCTAATATAGTTATTAACGACACTACTGGTTGGGAGCTATTTTCCGGACAAGACCAGTTTCCAGACACATGTAATATCCGCTTAATTTCGTTGTTATTCATGTAATTGTTTCATCTAGATCATTACGATGTTTGTTCTTCATGTCTACAACAAACCACTATATTATAAGGCTGTATAATGTTTGGGTTTTGATGATAACTCATCCGCCTTTACAAAACAACTTTCTGTCTTAACGGGGCATGAAAATAGCATTGCCCATGTGCAGTTGTTCACACTAGCCGCGGTATCAAGTGAGGAAGAAACAATTAAACAATATAATGATTGTCTACTTTAAATTTCACGGCAAAAGTCGATTTTTGCATTAATTTAATTATATATTTATTGGAATTATCAAGAATTCGTATAAGACGAAATTCGAGATTTTTATAGTCAACATCGGTTTGCTTTCGTAGCTGCTATTGAAAGTCGGGATAAGTGCAATTTTGAAGAGATGAATGATACAGAAATGTATAGAAATAGTTCAGTTACTTATTTTGATATCAAATTGACTGCAAAACACCGTCAAAATATTTGTCTGGAAATGTTTACCTGACGGGTAAAATAACTTCTTTTAGTGACCCCATCTGAGACCCCATGGAAACCATATTTTACGTCACAACGCGAGGCTATTTACAAATTGGATGCGACATGAGCTGAAGTTTGTGCGGTGTGGGCTTCATTTTTGTCAAATATTTTTTCAGGGAATAATGGAGCCGAAATATTAAAATCTGTCCGGTAAATGGTTCCCAACCAGTATAATAATATTGAAATTTCCTTATGATATGCATATAAAGTTTGACTTACCGTATAGCGGGTTAATTCTGCGGGGTTTTATTTCTGCTAAATTTGTGGGTCGAGGCTGTCACGCAGAAATAAATTTCGCAGATTTAAACTATCAGCAGAATCTTTTGACGCAGAAATAAAGTTTGATATTTCGCTTATATTATGACCCGTCATCTTTATCTTAGGAGGTTTTAGTCTGCTGTCCAGTTATTCACACCGTATCGATTGTGGTTGATTGCTTTTGTTGTTATATCAATGTATTTTCCACGAATGAATGGTTACCGCTCAGGGCGTGTAATCTTTACTAGTGTATACATGTATATCACAAAACACGCTAAGTTTATAGAAAATTTGGAAAACACTTTTTGAATTTGGAATTATTAAAATGAGCATCTTACGATACCTTAAAAGAAAGACCCTATTCCCGATAGGGATGGGGCACTTTCAGAGCTGCTGGGGACAGGAGTTCTGGAAGATTTTTATAGCGAGATGCGAAACATAACTTGTAAGTTTTACATTTTATTTCATCATCATTAGTTTTTAAATAAATTTCATTATTTGTATATTTCAATTAGCATAACACTTGTCATGAGAATGTAACTAGCACATATGCTACACGATATTATGTTAAAATAAATAACAGTCGTGCATGTAAATATTGAAAATCGGTATTTACTTCCTGTTTATGCAATCCGCAAAAAATATTTCCTGCTTTTCTCAAAGGTCGCAAAAATAAAAACCTCAGAAATAAACTAGGCCCATTTTAGGACAAACCGCATATTTGTTTGCCCGCAGAATTAACCCGTTATACGGTAGTCTTAGTCTAGTAGAACTGGCCTTTGAGCAAATGACATGATATTAGCATACCTCCGGTCCCTGTTGTAACTTCAGCCCGTTCTGATGTCTTGACTGTAATGAAAAGGTCAATAAACTGTTGACTATGACTTTTGGCCAAGGCAGCGCACTAAGTTCCGAAATACGTTATCTGGTTCTTATATTTCTCTATCTCAAGAAAGGTAGATTTTTGAAACGCTATGTTTGTACAGCCAAGCTCTATAAGCCCGCAGAAAGCTGTGTGTGACATTATTATCAAGTAATTTGTTTTATGTCCAATACTTCAATAGAATAAAATATACGATTAGTCACTTCTTTGCGATATATCTAAATGCTTAATGGATATATGTATATTGACGAACGACAAACGAAAACTGACACGCTCATTATTGAAAAGCCAGTGTTAAAAAGGCTCTATGATCATACGTGTAGAGGACCTTTTTTAACACAATGGAAAGTGATACATTCGCTTTACCCTCTATAAGAACAGTTAACATGTTACAATACTTTTTTTATTGTCTCAATAGAAAATAGAAAACAAAACATTTGCAAAAGTAGAAATGTCAAGGAAATATCACACATAGTCAAAATATACAAAAAGTAACATAATAGGGTTATAAAAAAGTAGCTTGATCTGGGATGCTGTATTCGGTTCGAGTGGATTTTGTCAGGTCGAATATCAGGCGGCGGGCATGCGCCGAGTGTGATCCGTCCTTGCAAAGTCCACGAGAGCCGAATACAAAATCCAAGATATAGCTACTGTAACAGTTACAATATGACCCTTTTATGATGTAAATCCATCTTTTTGTTTGTTTATTTGAAATCGAACGAAATTTTAAATGTTGGTTGATGTTAAAATGAAATTAGTTAAATTTTTGTGTGCGTTTTTATATAACTGTGTGATCTCATGCATACTAATTAAAGTAGTCCGGAAACATACAATACGAAAGGTACAATACGGAATTTTTGGAAGGTACACTACGGAAATTATTACAGTCTGATGGAATTTCCTTGTAAAATGCAAGCTGTATATTTGCCTGAATTTATATAAGTGTATAATAAATAGATATATTGCCATCGTTTTTATCTGGAAATGAGCAAAAATTGTTGATAGCAAACCGCGCCTTTCATATTCGGATATTAGTTTTCATTTTTAACTGACCAGTTATTTTGACCGTTAGCGGTTTCATTTATCACAATATAAAAAGAAAACAACAAACATTTCCTTCCTTTCAACATAATTTGTAACGACACTGTAAACGAGGAAAATTGGGTTCAATATTCACGGATCAGAACTAACTCAATTTCACACTAGTCTTCCTGCTACAATACGATTGTCTCGGTCTCCCAACAAAAGAAGACCATTCTTAACAAGTTTATTAGATCTAAGAAACTACGTCTTATTCTCATATTATTTACAGACTATTCAAACATGTGAAAGTGTATCAGTGTAATATGGATTTCAGTCTGTTTAATGTAAAAAAAGATACTTTTATCATCATTATGACTCGCCATTTAGCGTAAATAAACAAGTGTGAACTATTGGTAGACGAAAGACGTATTGATTCTTTAAACCACTATTCATGAAAATGCGACAAACATTGTTAATGAATGTTTTTGTTTGCGCTTTAATGTAGTTCCAATGAGTAGAACTGCAGTTCTGGCGTGAAAAATTATCATTAAATAACTACTTGTGATTAACATTTTTCAATGATGAATCAGTTTGAAGCTAAAGGAGATAACGTGTATCAGGGTGAAACTGATAGCTGATTTACTTGAGGCCATATCACACACAGCAAGATATCAAGACATAATTCTTCCCAAATGTTAAATTTCTTAGTATGTTTATAACAAAAGACTTAAAATAATTTACATTTAGAATGAATTATTATATTCGTTAATAAATTGCTAGATTGTGTCCTATATCACACAAAAAAAAATAACAAAACTATTCAAACGGGATTGTATTCTCGTTGTAATATGATAAATCTAGCGTTGTATAGACCCCTTGTTCAGTATACAGTTTACTCAAACTGAAATACGAATGTGGTATGGCAGGAAAGCTGCAGTTCTTGCCTTCCGGTGTATGAAGCAGATGAAACAAATGAGCAAGTTTATGTAAAGTATTATGAATTGCAGGGTTTTATTATGATTTCATTTTCCCTAACAATTATAGTTAAATTTTCTTTAGAAATACCAATTTAGACTGTAAAATATGCTTGCTACCTCTGTGAACACTGCGCCAAAGTGTAGTCATGTTCGGATATAATCCGCCAAGAAAGTGGACGGAGTGTCATGATATAGAAATTTAGAAGTAATAGAAGTAATATTTAATAGTGCAAACTTTTTAACATTGGACTTTTCAGTATTTTAATAACTGATACTATTGAACTGATATGACTTTTCAACAACCGCAAATAATTATTTAACTTGCTAGATCTTAATTTGTTGAATTGCACCATTTTAATATATGTGATTCAAAATCAGATACAAACAATTCATGCGTAGACACCGAGTAACAGAGGAACTCTCTGAATGTCGATGAGAAAAGGTAACTTACTGTAACCAGTAGCAACTTTGGTTTGTTTGTAAAACAGTATTTTAAGAGCAACTGGGCGTCTTTAAATACGTATGAATATTGGTATTTTGCTACATGTAGTATTTTATTCATTGAAGAATTAAAGAATGTCTTATTATTACACTAAAGACATATTTAAGGCGATCATTTCGAAGCATGGGGAGTATATAAGCCAAATAACAGAAGTTTTTCTATTTATAAAAGGTGATGAAATGTGCATCCGTTCTTATAGGATATTTGATCGAGGATCTGACGACTAAAATCAATGTTCATCCCAAGCAGAGCCAGTATTCTGAAAACAAAAGAAATCTTACCTTCAGTTAGATTAATGAAATTACTTGTATCCATATAATTCCGGCTTTGGAATATTAATTAGTTCCTTGAATTTCAACACATATACGAAAACAATACGGCATGATCAATTTATTGAAGGTACAAGGAAAACTATAAAGCAGTCTTATGTGTTTGTGGTAAGGATTTGCTGGCCGATATTGGAACTATACAGAGATACAATTTGAGACTGATGAGTGTAATACATCAATAGATGTCCGTGCTTCACGGAACAAATCGGATTATATTCACATCAGTAAAGAAGAAACAATTCAATAGGAATTGTAGGACCATAGATAATGCTTTCCGTCATACAATGTTGTTCATGGTCATGTTTTGGATCTATGTATAGACAAAGATTGTATTTCTTAATGTTGTTCTTTAACGACTAGATCGTTATTTCTTCCACAAAGTCGATAGGAGTTATGGGATTATATCAGTTCGTGCATCCAGTTAAATATTGAATAATTGTAAGATGATAAATAGAGTGTTAAAATCATTGGTTATTGTCTTATGTGAACGTTTCAAAGATATATAAATTGTCTTTAATTCATTTCATGTTTACGTTTTTACTATTTATGCGACTTCTACATATTACTACTTGTATAATTGGTTATGTACATTGTATATGATTTACTTTCTTAAATATAAAATGAATATGTAATACGGTAATTCCGGCAAAATTTATTCTATATATTAAGCCATTTCAGATAATAAATAAATCGAAATTCGGCCTTAAATTACAATCCGTATATACACGCGGTTTAGATTATCATGTATCCTAGACAGAAAGTATATAATTATAACAATCAGCGCACTTTCATATATAAGGCTACATACATGAGAGATTACGGATAATGTTCATATGCAAAGTAAAAGTTTTACATGACATTAGACAAATTAACAACAATTATAATATGTTAATGTGATGAACGCATTAAGATTCATCCCAGGTTAGAGTCATATCATGATACTGAACGCAATAAATAGCTGATCCTTTTCTTGTATTCTTGCTCACATCAAAGGATGTTGAACAAGAGTGCCAGAATGTCACAATATACGCCCGCCACAGCAAATTTCTCTACACTAGCACCTGTATTTGCAAATGGAATTTTAATTTTCGAGTTGTTTACAGTGTTTTTTTATTTTAGAAATTATTGTAATTCTTTTATTTTTCTAAGTCCACAAAAAAAATCATTACTAGGTTAAGATACCTTAAAATAAACCCAAAATTTGAAAGTAACATCAATGTTGTACCACAGAAAAGTGGTTTTGGGTTTACGGTCAATTATAAAAAAGTTACAATGTAAGTTATTTATAGTAACAACTAAGGGAAGTTAATCTTTAAAGAGAAAAAAAAATCAAAAAAAAAAAAAAATCCTTACTAGGTAGAGATAGCTCAAAATACACTTCAGAATTGGATGTAACATGCAAGTTGTACCACAGAAAAGTGGTCTCGATTTTTCCCTATGACTTGTAATGAAAAAGTTACAATGTAAGCTATTTATAGTAACAACAAAGGGAAGTAATTCAAAAGAAGGGACCAGTGCATGACACACCGTCTCAAGATGTTCTACAATTGTACCAATTTACATCAAAATCCCTCCATGCATGAAGTAGAAATGCTCCGGACAAATTTATTCTTGTATCTGACCTTTGACCTCTAACTGTGACCTTGACCTTAGACCTAGGGACCTGGGCAGCGTTTCATCAAAGTTCCTAGGATTTTTATGATAGGACCGCTCCTAGGATGTTCTTAAGATTTTCTTAAGTGCGTTTCAACAAAAGTTCTTAAGACAAATATGGACTTAGGAGCTACTCTTCCGAAGGAGGTAAAATCACGGTCGGCGAAATCAACATCCGGTGTTTTCTATCACGTTCGCGCTTTGACGTCTGCTGTCAAAACTGTCAAACTATGGAGTCCAAGGCTTATTTCAAGCGTAAAGAAAAAACGGGAACACAGAAGAAGGGGAAAAGCCTTGGTCCAGGCAATTAGTGAATAAAAAGTGTGTTGAGGGCCCAGACTGTCAATGACCGTGACATCTGAGCGGAAAGCCAAACGGGGGAAAAGGTGGTGGAGGTATTTCTGACTGAGTAACTCACTCACTGACTCAATAAATTTCTCACTCAAGTCAAGTTATCTGTACTCCAAGTCTAAAAATTATAGAGCCAGCTCAAACCCAAACATTAAAACCAAATTATTGCTGACTTTCAGGTGACATATTTACCAAAAACCCAAATAAACGGCAAATTTATTTTCAACGACAGTCTCCCATTGTAATTTCTTGTCGCCTTTGGAGTTTGCTCTTTTAAATTTGAAGTAGATCTATTACGAGAAACTTCATGTGAATTTCATCGGGTGCAACTCAAAATTTTCATTTCGTTTACATGCGAATCAATGCATGAGTAAACTGTAATTTTGTAGATTCTTATTTTAAAAATAACAACAATGAGCACGTTATTTAACAACAAAATGTAATTTGACTCACTGTTAACCTATCAAAGTTGTAATCACTCTCCAAAGTTCCTTCAAAGTTCCCGCAGCTCTGTCCAATCCTCGACAGAAAAGTTATAAACAAACAAGCTTTTTTCAAACATATATGGTGTAAATTCAGGCACCAATCGCACCATGCCCTCGAAACGATGTTTTGTTCAATTAAACATCATTTCCAAACGCATGGTTCAAAGATAACCTGTATTTTAGCATCCTTACTGAAGTATTTCCAGTCCGCCACATATCCAATTTATTTCACAATGGTTAGTTTTCAATTGACAATATTCACCATATCGCATCCCGGTACATGTAGTATATTATGTAAAATTCTCCGATACAAAATTGTGACGTACGACATGAATGACGTTGAATGCTATGGCCATAGCAAATTAATACGAGCGCACAAGGGAAACATTACCTTTGGGTGGAAATACACAATCAGTCGATAGAATACAGTCTTTACGTATACATGTTACGCTAAAAATTGGGTAATTTAGCTACACTTTGTATTTAATACTTTTTGAATTATATATTTAAACAATGCTTGTTTATCATTTTATCAGTTTTGAATTTTTTGTTCCCTTTAAGACCGTGACTACATACCTATAATCTTTGGGACATGTATGAAGCGTACCTACTGCATTGTTTTCATCAGAGCAAGCGATGTCCGAAAGGGTTTAAAACATAAGTAACTAGTA
Organism: Mercenaria mercenaria; assembly: GCF_021730395.1. Lineage (NCBI taxonomy): Eukaryota > Metazoa > Mollusca > Bivalvia > Venerida > Veneridae > Mercenaria > Mercenaria mercenaria. Next base: position 20,450 of record NW_026459052.1, read on the forward strand.
CCATATACTAATGTTCAAATAATCCATGAATATTTACGGTAATGCGAGTTAAAAGCTTTTTTCCCGTAAAATACCTTTTTTAAGGTATAATAAATCTTTTATATTTTGGCTTTCCCTGTTGAATTTGCCATCTGGACTATGCTTTTTAAATTTCCCACGGGAAATATGTGCGTAATCATCGGAAGTGTTACACAGGTGTTACTCAACCCCTCCCCTACGTCCCCACATTTTTGATTAAACAAGAGCTGTCCGTAAGACAGCCAAGCTCGACTATTCGAAATATTGTCCCAGAAGCAGGAAATTTTACCCAAAATGTTAAAAAATCAAAAGAGTTTTAATTTCAAAAGGGGGCATAATTTGACCAAAATGCATATCAGAGTTATGGGACTTGCTGCTACAACTAGTTTTTTCACCCCGAAGACACATGTGAAGTTTAAGTTCAATATCTGCATTAGTTTTGGAGATAGTAACTTGCATGTAAAACCTTAACCAGAATTGTCCTAAGCCCAAAAGGGGGGGCATTAATTGCTCAAAATACATGTCAGAGTTATGGGACTTGACCCAGTGAGGTTGGTTATAGACTTAGAAAAAGAAAAAATAAGTTTTCAAATATATATGCCTTTAGTAATAGCTGTATGTACTTGCACGCAAAACTTTAACCAGAATTTTAGAATCCAAAAGGGGGCATAATTTGGCCAAAATGAAGGTCAGAGTATGGGACTTGCTGCTATAAACTAGTTTAATACCCCAAGACACATGTGTGTTTCAATTCAATATCTGCATTATTTTTGGGAGATAGTAACTTGCATGAAACTTTAACCAGAATTTTCCAAAAAGGGGCAAAATTTTTTCTCAAAATACATGCCAGAGTTATGGAACTTGACCCAGTGAGGTTGGTAATTGACCTAGAAAAAGAATTAAATAAGTTTCAAAGAAATAGCCTTTAAATGATAGCTGTATGTACTTGCATGCAAAACTGAACCAAGGTGTGACGCCGACGCCGACGGCCGACGCCAGGGTGAGTAGAATAGCTAACAAATTCTCGAATAGTCGAGCTAAAAATGAGAGATTTTTCTTAAAACAACAGAATATTTAGTTACGGATTTTATCATTTTATGAAATGTCTTTAGTCAAATACAACTAGTTAAAAATTTTATAGATACGTAGGAGTGCATAAACATGTATACAATAATTGTTATAGTGAAAATGTACTTTGAGAGAGAGAGAGAAAAGGGGGGGGGGGGGGGGGGGGGGGGGGGGGGGGGGGTGGGGGGGGGGGGGGGGGGGGGGGGGGGGGGGGGGGGGGGGGGGGGTGGGGGGGGGGGGGGGGGGGGGGGGGGGGGGGGGGGGGGGGGGGGGGGGGGGGGGGGGGGGGGGGGGGGGGGGGGGTGGGGGTGGGGGGGGGGGGGGGGGGGGGGGGGGGGGGGGGGGGGGGGGGGGGGGGGGGGGGGGGGGGGGGGGGGGGGGGGGGGGGGGGGGGGGGGAGGGGGGGGGGGGGGGGGGGGGGGGGGGGGGGGGGGGGGGGGGGGGGGGAGGGGGGGGGGGGGGGGTAGAATTTACATAACTAGCATACCAAACCTGAACTTGCCTTAAGCTTCGTCGACAGTACGTTTGGGGCCTGAATTGGGCAGATGATGATTAAAAGGGTGAATTACCCAAAATGGTCAATTTTTCCTTGTTCATGCAAACTGTATGTTAAATGACCATACAGGATCCTTGTCCTGCAATTCCACGAAATTTGTCTCTCTGTGCTTTATGTAATGATATGCGTAAGTTGTTGTTTTTTTTTTATTTTGGCGGAAAACGCACGTGTCTTATATTTTGCTCCATCGGTTCATCTGGCTCTGTTGCTAGCAATATTATGCAAATACTAAATTTTCTGTATACACGCGGTCATCATGAAAGGATGTGCAGATTTCCCGCCAAAATAATTGAAGAAACGTGTTTCCCGTGCCATTTTTAAATCCATTATGGTGTATAAGATGGCCTGATATTTAAGTCGTGTTTTCATTTGTTAAAGGACTGACTCTTTACAACTTACGTCCACGTTCTACCAAATATTCGGAAAGTTTGCCGATCATGTACGAAAATGTTTTTAAAATAAGATCTGTATCGATCGAGACAAATACAGAAATACGGTTTTGGAAAAATCCAGTTGAGTCAAGGCCTTTTTTTATTTTAAAACAACGTGTATCGTGTCCCGACGCCGACAAGGCTTGTCATTTCTTTGGACATGATTTATCAAAAATTAGTGACGAGTTTTTAGAATAATGATATCACGCAGTACATTTTTAGTAACATTTCAAGTGACCTTTTACTCATCAACAAACGAAAACCACAATAATGCAAAGGAATACTTTTTTTCCTCAAAATTTTTAGACCAAGAAATGCGGCGACATTCCTTTTTCTAGACTGGTGCTCACCGCCCCCCCCCCCCCCCCCTCCAACCCCGTCAAAAAATTCTGGATCCGGGCCTGCCGAAGACACAGAATATGATTTGAAACTAACAGACGAGTTCACCTTGCAAATCAATTTGTTTTTTTATCATGGAAATATAATGATTTCTTCCATGTAAATATTATAAGTAGTAAAAAACTGGGCATTTAATGAAAAAATTTAAAGTTAAACTTTTCATGTCTTAAACACACAAAAGATTAATAATAATTTCATTCTTCTATTTCAAGAAAACTCGGTAAGTGCAGCAGGGGGATGCTAAAAGAAGTTAAAAAGAAGTGGCAGACGAACCAGTCGAATGTGAAGGCCAAGGAGTGTCAGAGGCTGAGGGAGGCAAAGGGACGGGAGGTGGACCGAGGCCAAAAGACCTAACAGAAACAGAGAAATGTGTAAGTTCAACAAGAGCCTGCGCAGGTGCCAATGACTGTCTATGCATTGCATTCAATTACTTTTTTTGAAGTCGTATTTCATATGTATTGACGGTAAAATAGAATATAATCCAAAGCTTTTTTTCTTTTCATTTGTGACTTTTTTTTATTTAAATACTGAGTTTAATAAAAAATAATAAAAATATTATAACAATTTTATTTGCCACTTCATGTCAATACAAGGGTTTATAAACAGTAGCTTGATACTGGATGCAGAATTCGGCTCGAGTGGATTTTGCCACATCGGATCTCACGAGGCGCGCAAGCGCCGAGTGTGATCCGACCTTGCAAAATCCACGAGTGTCAAATACAAAGTCCCAGATCTGCTACTGTTATAATGACACTTTTATTATAACCTTTACCATTTTGATTCTGTTTTGTTCTTAAAACGAAATTTTCAATGTTTATCGATATTAAATGGAACATAGTGAAGTTTTTATGTGTCCCTTTTATAGAATTGTGTGGGGTAATGCATATTAATAAAAAATATTCCCGGCACCCATACAATACGGAAGGTACAATACGGAATTTAAAAGGTACAATACGGAATTTTTGTCTTGTCTTTTTCATATTTAATTGTGAAATACAAGCACACTTTTACAGAATTTATATAGGTATATAATAAAAAATTACATAGCATAATCATAATCACAGAAATTTCCCCAGATATCACAGTTGTAATTTAACAAAAGAAATGTCATCTACACATAAAAATGATTATAATTTATCACAAAAAGTTATACTTGTTTCGATAATATAGTGACTGAAACAAAATTTTAATGATATCGATATTTCAGATAGTTGAATATTTGTTCCAGTAATAATTATAAATAGTAGATAGTGCACTGGATTGCCGTAAAGCTTCGCCATTAACATGCAAAAACCTATTTCTAACGGGGTCCATGCTGTCATATTTAGATCTTAAGTGACTAATTACTCTTAACAAAATTGTGTAAACCTATGGTAAAAATAATGACATCTTTTGCCCAATTTAATATGACCATAAGACAATACATAGTAAAAAAGGTGGGCCTAAAAAAATCTAAAATTTATGAAATCTAGGAGAGTTATGGTTCATATCGTCCTCTTACGAAGATAAAAAACATGCAAAGTTTCAAATCTCTAAGTGTTATAGTTTGCTTCAAGAGAAATGTTGGACCTAAACATAGTAAACCAGAAGCTCAAATTTTCTAATTACAAAAAGGCTACAATTCTGATAAATTTCATGTAAGAGTTATTGTTCGTGGTCTACATAGTGAACAAGTGTGTTAACTTTAAAAGCACTAGCTGTTACTGAATTGTAAAAAGACCTTTCTTATAAACTCATTTCAGTCAAAGAAGTATAAAATACATTTTATTTTTATAGCTCTTTGTTTCAGTGTTACTGAAGATAATTATTTTCATTCATTTTCAGGCACTGGTAACAATTCCAAAGACAATGCTGTCTGGATAAGTGGTGGGTTAGACACTGGTAAGAACAACCAAGACATCTGGTCTGTAACCAAATTAAAAACTTACATTGTATCTAGTAAATGTACATACATCACTGTATAGCAAAAATTTATTTCAACAGTCACAAACTGCATTACTACAGTCTTTGATTATAAGATAGATTGATAATATTATTTTGCATAGAATGTATAACACATGGTTAACAATACATGTACATTAACGATTAAAAACTGATAAAAACAGAAAATTGATCCATATCAACTACATTATATAACAAAGGATGACAAAAAAAAATAGACATGGAATCTTTCATTTCCACTGTGGTCCTTTAAACACAAAACAATTTGTCATAGGAAGCCCAATTTAAAAAAAAAATACCACAGCAATCTGAAAAATTTTTGGGTTTCACTTTTAAATGTTAGACATAGACTTTTCATGTATCACAGAATTTCGATAATCACTACATATTAAAATGATACATCTATCTGTATATCATGTATAAATCTATCAGTAACATAGTTATTCATATACTCGTTTGATATTCTTATACATAACAAAAGATTTGGCTAGTTAACAAGCCTGGGCGAGAAGCTAGGTCAAACACATTTGGTTAAAGTTGGTGAAGATCCGATGAGAACTATTCAAACAGAGTGCAGAAAAGAGAAAAAAATACCGATTTCTTTAAAATCCAGTGACCAAATTCTGAAGTGCTTGGGGCGACTTGGCTGGTTACCAAATTCGGTCGGGATTTATTGGCACACAAAATTTTAAATTTGTGACAAAACAAACGGGAAAGGGAAAGGAAACCGATATGTCTCCCACACCACAAATATGGTGGTATACATAATAAATAAGAAGTTATTTTGACCCCGCGCCATGAGAAACCAAAAAAAGTGGTTTTGCAACCAGCATGGATCAGATGAGCCTGTGCATCTGCATAGTCTAGTCAGGATCCATGTTGTATGCTTTAAAAGCCTGTTGCATTAGTGAAGCTTTTTAGCGAATAACATGAATCCTAACCAGACTGCGCAGACGGCGGGCTGGTCTGGATTCCATGCTTGTCGCAAAGCCAATATGTTGGTTTTCTCATGGCATGGCTCATATATATATAATTATGCATTTGTGAAAGTTCAAAGTGGTGGGAAACTAAAATACAATATACACTACAATACATAAAATTTAACAACAGCTGTCCAAACAGCACATTCAACTATTCAAAAAAATTGAAAGTAAAATTCAAGAAATTTGCTTTCTAATCAGCTAAATTTTATTAAAATGTATGTTTTCATAACTCAGTATTTCTTTGTTTAGTCCTTTACTGCCTGAATACTACTAGTATTAAGTTCCAGACCTATCTATTTGTCAAAGTTGAACACTGTACATTTTTTGAATACATAATTTACAGAATGTGATGACAGCTATGGAACATGTAGTACCGTTGAGGAATTAGATGACAGCTGTGGAACACATGTACGCAAGTTGAAGATCATATAGTACCAGAAAAAGTAGCATGTAAGTAAAAAATGAGATCAATGAAAAAATTGGGCCATGCCATGAAAAAACCGACATAGTGGCTTGCGACAAGAATGGATCCAGACCAGCTTGCGCAACTGCACAGTCTGATCAAATCCATGCTGCTCCCTTTCAAACCCTGTTGGCAATAGACAAACCGTTAGCGAACATGTGGATATGCACAGGCTGGTCTATATCCATGCTATCGCAAACACTCAAAGTTGGTTTTCTCATGGCACAGCTCATAGTATGTAACGGATACTGTTAACATAAATAATTGCATATATCATAGTAACAAATTAATGTTTTAAACTTTAAAAAGTCTTATGACATCCAAAATTCAATTGTGGCAAGTTTTAAATTTTGAATGTTTTGGAAAAAACTTTTTTCATGGCCGACTGACAATAAGTACTTGCATAAATTCAGAAGAATTAGATACTGGTTTTTTGGGGGTTTTTTTGGAGTCACCTATTTTTCATATTTTTAGTTTACAAAAAGATGTAATTAGATAAAGTTTTCTAGAACTATTTGATGTTACAATTGTTATTTCAAGAAAGTGAATCCATTTTTTTCAAAGGTAATGCAGGAGAGAAAGTAAAAGCAGCACTATCGAAAACAGCAGGAAACGCAAAAAAGGGCCCTAAAATCACCCAGTACTGACATTTACGAAGGTATATTCTAATCAATGGGGTCATTTTTTATATTTTTATCTTAAAGGCAAAAGTAAACGTTTTTGAAATTTTAAAATCTGCAAGTAGCTTAATGTATATTTACTTAGAAGAGATGCAATACTAGTCAGACACTAGACCTTAAATCCAACTTTTTTCTAAGTGAGAATGGAGTCACTGTGTCCAAACGTCAAGCCACAGGAAAATGATAACTAAAATAATTTTCCGCTCAGTAACTGGAACCTATTCAACTTCATAGGTTTCTTGGCCTGGATGTGCTGATGACCTTAAAGATCCTTTTGGCATTTTTGGGCCATAACAAAACAACAAAGGAAACCCTATTCATACAGTCATGTATTCATGTACATTAGACAGAAAACATTCAAAGATGGCCACCAAGATCCCAAGATCTCTTGTTTGATAAAGTCATATACACTTGTATATTTTTTTCCCCTATAAATTTCCCTTCTAGAATGAAGAACTTTATAAATTATGTAACAGAATGCCCATTTTATGAATTTTTAACAAAGCAAATTCTAACATGAAATTATTCAACTAATTGTACCCTTTATCCATAATGATTAAGGACAGGGATTTTTGTAACAAATGATATGTCATTGAATAAACCATAATACTGATATTTATTTTCAGATTTCCATTCCAAAACTATTAAAAATTGAAGAACGGAAACTGGAAATAGAGGAGGAAAAGTTAAGGGTCCAAAGGAACACTAGAGGCTATCAAACAAATAGCATTTGTTTTGCAAAGTTCACAATTAGACAATTTTTACAACTTTAAATTTATGCCTGTGTAAAGGACATTTGGTGTGATATATAGGAGAGATTTGTTAGTCAGTGAGTTGTTGTTTTTCTTTTGCAAATCTGATATATCAATGTTATAAAGTAATGAAATAAAAAATAAGTAGAGTGAGATGACTTAAGTTTTCACTATGTACATTTACAGTGATTGTAAATGAAATAAGAGTATTATAAGACAGCACACTCCACTAGTTGGCAATTTGACAGTAAAATGGATTAAATTTTGTGTTTCAATAATAGGGCATTTATTTTAAGAACGAGATACACTAAGATGTAGAAAGACCTAATAATCCTGGTTTAAAAATAAAGAGATTATTTAACTAAAAATAATCATCTTGGCAAAATCGAACATTTTGTCCCAAAAACAAAGCTTGCCTAAAAAATTTGACAAAGTAGTAAGGGGCATAACTTTTTTCACAAAAAACCAACAATTCAAGGTTATTGGCATTGTTTCCACAAAAGCTGATTTTTGTTGACAAACAACAAAATTCAAAACAGTTATAGGAAAGCTTTCCGGTGAAGAGTTTATATTAAGAATTATTTTATAGTTTCAAAAACAATGCCTTTGATAGTAAATTTAAGATATTGAACTATATATCAAAAAACTTTAACATAAATATTTAAAAGGAGCACTGCTCTGTCAAAATGCAGTGTTATGGGGATTGTTTTAAGTCAATAGCTTTGATAGTAACAGAGATAGATGACCCAATATCAAACTCGTCCATGATTTTTAAGAGGGTAACATTCTGACCAAGTTTCATTAAGATTAAAGGGCCCAAAATTGTGACTTCTAGAGTGTTAACAGTCAAACTGTTGACGACGGGCGGGGCACAAGGCGATCACAAAAGCTCACCTTGAGCACTTTATGCTCAGGTGACTAAAAAACGAAAGTGTAAAAAACAACTTTAACCCCAAAGGCGGGGACATGGAAAGACGCCAACGCCGCGGTCGAGTAGGATAGCCTCCTTGTACAGTCGAGCTAAAAACAGTATGTCTCTGCTAGATTACATGTATATAGAAACATTTTTCAAAATCTGCTGGCAATGTGGTTCCTGATTTCCTGGCTCTTCCTGCAGGCTGCTGCATTGCAACATTGTTCTCATCATCATGGTTATCATCATCATCATGATTTGGAACTGGCAAATTTTTTTTCAGTGGCAAAATTATGTAAGCTGAAGCAAGCCCCAATAATAGTACAGCTTTCTTTGGCTGGTAGATAGATGGCCACCTGATCTGTCCAAACATCTGAAATGTAATCACTCAAAGTAAGCAACTTTGATACATTTGTATTAGAAAGTATGCATGTTTGTTTTTTTTAAACACAAAATTTAGAACTATGAAACCATGTCCAATGTGCTTGGAGAAGAAGTCTATGTCCCAAAAAATGTGTCAGACTTCAAAAAAATATATTTACTTTTGTGTGAAGATGTAATTTAATTAATACTTAGAAGGGGTCAACTTCTTTGAATTAACAAGTATCAAAATCTGATAATCTTCAATCAAGAGTTTATCTTATAAGAACTATTTCTTTTCCCCTGAATACATAAACAACCGTCAAACCAAGCTCTTGAAGCTGCTGAGGTATATTAATTTACATAATTATAGCATTAAAGAAATTTCAAAATCAGTATTTTCAATAGGTACTGTCCTAAAAGGCATACTTTTTCATGAATAGAATTTTAATATCATGGCAAAACCTTTTTATGTATAGTTGTATACCTACATACCATGTTTCATTTTGGCAAGGTCGTGATCCTCTGCGATAGTTAAAGAGTGTAAAGCATTAACAAATTTTGCAATGAAACCAACACCATCAATTGGGAATGTTCAACCTAAAAAACAAGAGGGCCAACAATCCCTAGGTCACTAGCATGTGTAACACATCACAACAGTGTAAACAGTTTTACATAGTGATTTCATGGAGACAAACATTCTGACTGATTTTCAAGTTGTGGGCAAAGCCATATGTCAAAACACTTTTACACAAAATATTAACTTGTATGAAAAACTTAACCCAGATTTCTTAAATCAAAAGGGGCCCCTAATTCAGCCAAAATCCTTGATGGAGTTATGTACCTTGCCTATAAATTTGGGCATGGTGATGGGAAACAAGTGTTGAAAGTTCAAAGCTTAATCTCACAAGACTGTCAAAATATGAACCGGTACGAAAAACTTAACCTAAATTTTTTTAAGTCCCAAAAAGGGGCCATAATTCAGTCAAATTCCTTGATGGAGTTATGTTCTCTTGCCTATACCTGGGCATGGTGATGGTAAACAAGTGTTAAACCCTTTTAAAGCTTTTGTCAAAATATGAACTGGTACGAAAAACATAACCGTGATCTTTAAGTCGAAAGGGGCCATAATTCAGCCAAATCCGTGATGGAGTCATGTACTCTTGCCTATAACTGGATATGGTGATGGTAAACAAGTGCTGAAAGTTTCAAAGCTTTATCTCAAAGAATTTGTCAAAAACGAACTGGTACGAAAAACTTAACCATTTCTAAGTCAAAAGGGGCCATAATTCAGCCAAATCCTTGATGAAGTTATGTGCTCTTGGCTATAATAGTCATGGTGATGGTAAACAATTGTTGAAAGTTTCCAAAAAAATTTATCTCAAAAGACTTTGTCAAAATGTGGACTGGGACGAAAAACCTAACCAAGGTGTGTGCCGACGCCGTGATGAGTAGGATAGCTCTACTAATCTTCAAATAGTCGAGCTAAAAATCAAATACAAAATGTGGTCTCTATCGTGTTAACAAGGATTTTGTCGACAAAAGACGGACGCCAACAGACAAAGACTGGGCACAAATCTAGCAATGAGCAGTTCATGAGCTAAAAATATTACCATTTTGCAAGTAAATATTACAAACCGAAATCTGGATTTAAGCACAAACCCAAAAGACCGTTCAACAATTTTCTTGTTCTGCATGTGCAGAGTTGTACCTCTGTTGTTGGACATTGACTGGGTGCATAAAGGGTGTCATCAGCCAGTTCTTTAATGCCCTAACACTGTCAAACCCAAACAGCCAGCCATTGTTTCTTTGTTCTAACTCATTTGAGATGTTAGAGTTTTGTTAAAATGAACGAGTCGTGGGTCGATCCTGGCCACCTGATAACCCCAAAATTTATGAATCTGAAAATAAAAATATTCATTTATTAAGCGTATTTATCACATGTTTGACACCCGCGAGAGTGTAATACAAAACCATCATTTAACAAGAGGGCCATGATGCCCTATATCGCTCACCTGTTATCAAAGCACTTTAAAACAAAAGGTCCTCAGAAAAAATATCTAAGTCCAAGGACAGGGAAACAACAAAGGAAAGAAATTTAACCAAAAAGAAAAAAAAATCTTACACGGTGCGATATGTCAAAATACACCTAAAAATTGGGGGTACCATCCATGTTGTACCACAGAAAAGTGGTCTCGGTTTTTCCCTACGGCCAATAAAAAAAAGTTACTAAAAATAAGCTATTTATGGTAACGTAAAATGGGAAATAATTAAAAAGAAAAAATGTTGAAAAATGAACAAAAGAAGGACTGCCAAATAAAATCTGTTAACCTAAATGAAATTTCAGATCAGTATCTTCATTAGTTACGGAGATAATACCCATTTTAATTTGAAATAAAGGGAGGTAATTTGATATGAAATCAGTCCATGGTTTTCTACCCTGATTGGCTCAGTCCAACTAATGACAATATGAAAATTTTAAATAATTCCATAGGTACTTACTGATATAAATCCATTTTGACTATAATCAGGGGAGGGAAATCAGATATAAAATAACCTACGATTGGATCTGATTTTTCATGGAATCCAAGATTTATTGTTGTTGAAGATATTTTGAAAGCCTGTGTAAAAAGAAACCATAAATGAAGTCTCAAAATGGCTGCAAAAGCCAAAATAGCCAATTTTGGACCCTTTTAGGGGCCATAACTCTGGAACCCATTATGGGATTTTGGCCGGTTCAATAACGAACTGGATCTTATGGCAACACAAGTTTTGTGCAAGTTTGATTAAATTCGAATCATAAAAGAGCTGCTATTGTGCAGACAAGGTCTTAAGAGCTAATTCTGGCCCTTTCAGGGGGCCCTAACTATGGAACCATACAGAAATCTAACCATTTCAAGAAAGGAACCAAGATCTTATAGTGATAAAAAGTTTTAGTGCAAGTCTGGTTTAAAAACAAATCATAAATGAGCTGCTATTGTGCAGACAAGGGCTAAGAGCTAATTCTGGCCCTTTCAGGAGCCATAACTCTGGAACCCATAATGGAATCGGTCAGTTCAAGAAAGGAACCAAGATCTTATGGTGATACAAGTCGTGTGCCCGTTTGGTAAAAATCAAATCATAAATAAAGCTGTATTGTGCAGACAAGGTCAAAATAGCTGATTTTTTGGCCCTTTTCAGGGGGCCCTAACTCTGGAAAACCCCTAAATGGAAACCCGGCCAGTTCAAAAAAGGAATCGAGATGTTATGGTGATACAAAATTTTTGTGCAAGTTTGGTTAAAATAAAATTATAAATGAAAAACCCCTATTCGTGCAACAAGAAATTGTTGACGCAAAGCACGCACAGACCCGATGACGGGCGAAGGGTGATCACAAAAACTAAACTTGCCACAAGTGACAGGGGAGCTAAAAATGATAATACACTAGTGTAATAAAGCTTGACTTTGACACATTTTTAGTATCGTTGCTGAAAATTGACTTGTTTATTTAGCGAAAGAAGTACAATTTTTTATGTATCTACTGGAAAAGCGACATGTGATAAAAAAAAATATTACATTTGTGATTTTCCCCATTGAACTTATTAAACGAGCTGAATAAAATGATAAAATGCTCGGTAGAACCTCGCATTTTATTATTTTATTCCACTCGTTTAATAAATTTTAATATGAAAACACTCATGTAATATATCCTCTTTTTAGTCTCTGTGACTGAACTCTTTATACGTCTATTTTGGTGGGGAAAATTGAATGGGAAAATAATTAAAACACCCCAAAAATCGACAATACAGTAATTTATGCTACAGTAGGATCTATTGATATATTTACTGCTATTTAAAAGGTGCTGTTCTAAAATCCCTTATACTTTTATAGACAAGAACTGTGTTTAAGTTATTCAAATGTGTAACCAACTTCATCTCTTGCATCCGCTATAGCTTGGACATTTAGGGCATGGAAACCCCTTTCTGCAGACTAGGACGCCTCATCTTGGTATGGTGTCTGTATGCCAATCAGAACTCCATCAATGCACCCTATCACATTTGGAAATTAGCGATTCTGTAGAACTTAGTCTTCATATTTGTAATTGCCTGTGGGTCTGTTGGATACCTAAAAGAAATTTAATGCTTTTAAATAGTCTAAGTTTTAACTCTGAATGCTACCTTGACAAACATTATAAAAGCATGAATGATGACTTATTTGGGATAATTTCAGGTAATTATTTAAAGAAAATTTCCAATAAACAATTACAGATTATATGATGTGTACCAAAAAGAAATTGTATTGATAATTTTTTAAGTTACAAGAATTATCCTGAAAACAAATGGGGTGGCCCTGGGTTACTCACCTGAGAAACACACCGTAACAGTTAAACCCTGTTTGACCTGGTGATCTCATGGGAAAAAAATATTCTGACCACTTTTCATTAAGATTGGAAACCCAAAAATGTGACCTCTTGAGTATAAACAAGTATTTTCTCTGACTTGATTTGGTGACCATAGTTTTGAACCCACATGAACAAGACTCATGCTTGTCCAAGATAACATGAAAACAAACAAGAGGGCTATGAAGGCCCTGTATCGCTCACCTGATTACTATCGCTCAAAATGATATGATCGTTTCATTAGAAGCTGTTAAGGTGTATTCATTTAATAGATAAAAAATAAAGGGAGATAACCTGTCATAATTCCGTCAATATGTACCTTCACTGATTGTCCAAGTCCATCAGTTGACATAAATGAAATTTCAGATCAGTATCTTCATTAGTTACGGAGATATACCATTTCAATTTGAAATAAAGGGAGGTAATTTGACATAAAATTAGTTAATCTGATCCTGACTATAGTCTATCCGACAGAAATAACACTTGGCATTGATATGCCTGTGATACATAGATCAAGAACAGTAGATTTATGGCAGGTCATATCAGTGATGGTTTCACATTCAGTGTGATGCCACGATAGTGATATGTCAAGTCGCTTTCCATGCAGATGGCATATATAAATAAGGCTAGACGTGAAAACGAACTAAAAGGTCCAGTTGAGTTTCAGGTTGTCTCTTTTATGCAGCAACCTTGATACATTTTTATTACATGTTTAAATCAAATGAGGCGTGCCATCTGCGCAGTCTGGTCAGGATCATTGCTGTTCGCTTTCAAAGTCTATCGAAATTAGACCAACCGTTAGCAAACAGCATAGATCCTGACTAGTCTGCGCAGATGCCCAGGCTGGTCTGGATCCATGCTGGTCGCAATTGCACTATGTTGGTTTTTCTCATGGCACGGCTCATTTGGCTTAAACATGTAATAAAAATATATCCAAGTCGCTGCATAAAAAATCTAACTGAAACTCGGATGGATCTTTTAGTTCGTTTCTGCGTCTAGCCGTATTTATATATGCCATCTGTTGGTTTTCTCATGGCGCGGCTCAAATGTTATCTGTGCCACTGGTACTTATCCCAAACAAGAACCAACCCTACGGCCTTGATAAGATGACTGCCTTTTTCTTAGTACTAACGTTATACAGCACACAACTATCTGCCATCACTTATAACAGAACTTTAATGTAACGAGTTTTATAACAGTCTCGTGAAATTATTACGCCCGATGTATAACCGACCATCGTGTATAAAAAACTATAAATAGTGATAAAGCACTGTTTTGCTATAAATTATTTCTTAATTATAACTGGCCTTAAATGCCTAAGCAAAAAAAAATAAAAAAATTCAAGTATTAACTCGGAATAAAAAAAATAATAATTAGAACTTGAAAATGGTGTTTACCTTACTGGAAAGTTTTTAATAATAGATCTGCACACCCTTGGGATGATGCGGCTTGCTGAACTTCTCGAAATGCCATGAATGTCAGCAACTTCAGACAGAAAATCTCCTTTTGCGAGATATCTCAGGGTAACCAGCACCTGAATAACAAGATATCATTTACTGAAATTTACATCATAAAAAACACTGATTCTGGTATGCAAGGTATGTGGTATAAAACTATCTCATGAACACCCACATCAAATAATTTTGACAATGTTGGGCGGTTAAAACCGCCCCCGGTTTTAACCAGCGGTTTTAACCGGTTAAAACCGCCCCGGTCAATACTCCCTGAAGTGGTCAATACTGGTCAATACTGGTCGATTGGTCAATTACTCAATACTGACTGTTAAATTTTTTTGCAATGTTTATTAACAATAAAGATTTATTTAATAATGACTGTCTAAGAGCATTTGGGGCTTGATTATGAATGCAGGCATTATTCATTGAGTTAAAGCAACCTAATCAGTACTCCTAAATTAGTCAGAAGTGGTTGGTTGGTCAATACTGGTAGAATTTTTTAGTCATTAAACATTTTCTGTAAGATTAAATTACAAAGATATATTATTTTTCTTCAAAATTGTCACAATAAGTGGAAAAAACTGCTAATTTAACTGAAAGTATTTCACAAACTGTAGCAGTAAGTGTTTGATTCACAAGTGATCAATTTATTTAATAATTTTTACTAGTATAAATAATTTAGTGAAAAATTGCTGTGAACACATGGACCCTTTCATGGAGGTGGTTTGTATTTCGAGAGCAGTTGTCACATTGCCTAATTGACACCATGCCTTACAATATACAATATGTATGTTGCTGGCCTGTTTATCTAGTCACTAATTAGCTGTCATGATCAATAATCCCACTGTATTATTCTCAAGTCAATGTTTGAACATGGTAACTTTATTTTAAAAACTAAGTAATGCCATCATAATATTCAATTGACCAGTATTGACCACTATATGTACTGATCAGGAATACTGCACAGGACCAAAATTTGAATTGACCAGTACTATCCATTTCACTGAGTGTAATTTTTAGTAATAAAATCTCTAATTGATTTAAAATCAGAGCTAACTGTAAGAAGATAAAAGCATTGAATAAACTAGTACTGACCAGTCTAAGTATATTGTCCAAAATGGAGCCTGACCAGGACACATTGCCAAGGACCAAAATTGAATTGACCAGTATTGACCACTATACTTTTTTAATGAACAAAACTTTATATTATTCAAACTGCTTTATTATTTTTGCATTACTGTTACAGCCTGTGCTTATCTATGAATGTACAATGTATAAAAGTGTTGAATAAACCAATACTGACCAATCAAGAATAACCCTAGTATTGAATCGACCAGTATTGACCGGTATTGACCAGTATTGACCGGTTTTAACCAGTATTGACCGCCGGCCCGGTCAATACTCCTATTGACCGGCTTTTTGCCAACATTGAATTTTGAGAACTATTTCAGCAAGATAAAGATAGATATTGCTTCCCTTGACTATACCTCTATATAGTCTAGTTATACCTTACTATCGTACCAATTGACAAACAAGGGATACAAAGACAATATAGATTATATATGCACAGGATAGTGGGTGAGTACAGTATCTCCCTCCTGTCAGCAGGATACTCACTCATACAGTTTTTGAAGGCTTGGACATCTGCCGAATTTTTAGGCTAGTACTTTGGCAAGAAGTTATAAATGCTTGTGCGTAACAGTAGCTATGTAAACAGTTCTTGACAAACAGTCTAAATGTAGAATGTGTCACTTTATGTACCAGACACTTTATGTACCAGCACTTTATGTACCACTTTGGACACTTTATGTACCACATATATGATATATATTGGATGATCATTTTTGTTTTGGTTTGATGAAAATGTTTTTATTTTATGTTACTTGAAATGTTTTTTTACTACATTTAAATGTTAATTGTCATAATTAATAAGATAAAATTATATGTACTGTACATAGAAATGTTAACAACATTCTATGGACTTAAGTTGATTAAATCAAAGGAGTTTTCACAGGTAATTATCACATATTGACAGTGCTACACAATGAGATACAATTACTATATAATATATAGGTGGTACACTAAGTGTCAAAGTGGTACATAAAGTGTCTGGTACATCAAGTGACTGGTACATAAGGTGTCGCACCCCTAAATGTACATACTGCCAGTTTGAAACTGCTAAAATTTTAAAGATATATGTCACTCACCTGTTACTACCAATCACTTTATGACTACACATTTATACTAGAATTACCCATATGCAATCCAATTTACGAACATTCTCCTTAGTTCTTAACCAGACCCAGGTACATGTAGATCATGTTGGAATTACCAACCATAACATGGTTATTGAACTGTGTGCCACATGTAACAAGGCACTAAACAGTTCAATCAAACATATTATGTAATTGGTTTACATCTCTCAGTCTTTCAGTCCAGTCTCTTGAAACAAACTTTGCATCCAAAGCGCCTCACTCTCCAATATTTTTTTTCATAAAAGAAAATTTCTCCTTTAGCTATTCAGTACGAACTGACTTTGGTACGCATGCAAACTAGCGTTTGTAGTTTTTTCCAATTCGCAGTATCATATTAAATACAAGACAGTCAAATTTAGTCGATAATAAAATTCTTCAATCAATTACTGTTGTTAACAAATAATGATTGAAAACATGTTCCAGAACAAAAGAAACTATTGGAATATCGACTTCTTTGTTGTCATTGTGACCGGTGCATTGAAATCTCCTTTCATGTAAACAGGTTTATGCAACAAAAAGTAGCGTAAAGAGCAGAAAGAATATTGATACATAAAGTTACAACGGTACAGTACAAACCTGAATACGTGGAGGTATAACGTGACCGCCTCTGTTTGTAGGTACGTAACATCCCCTCTGACTTTGTCAATAATTTCAAAAATACAGTTCCTATCAAATCTGTATCGCGCAATTAAATCTTGGTCGCTGAACGTGTCTAGCACCTCGCTGTGGTCTCTAAATACGCGCTCCCGACGGAGTGCTCGGCGATTTCTATCGTCTAGCAATGCAATTAACGCTGCCATTGACGTGTTGATGTACTCAGCATCCCACAATGCATCAGGACTTAGGATATAATTTGCACTTAGGATAACCCAGGAGCACTCCTAAGTTAGGACCGTTTTTGCACTTAGGAAAAACTTTAGGAATTTTGATGAAACGCATTTTGGGCCAAATTTAGGACTTAAGATCAAATTTTGTCCTAGGAACTTTGATGAAACGCTCTCCAGGTTCTTCCCCATGACACTCCGTCTCATGATGGTGAACAACTGTGCCAAGTTTCATCAAAATTCCTCCATGCTAGTAGAAGATATGTTCCGTACAATGTCTGTGGACGCCGCCCGCTCGCCCACCCGTCCGACAGGGGCGTTCCCATAATACGTCCCGTTTTTCAAACGGGCGTATAAAAAGTTGCTGCATTTCCGATTACAGAAGAAGCTAATATTCTAACTTTCAGGGTCATGACTACACTAAAAAACAATACGAAATAGAAATATCAAATGAAAAGGCAACTTACCTTTATCATAGCTACACCTCAAAACCGCAAATTCATAGCAGGATGCGTATGGATGTGCTAATTATAAACATATAATTATTGGAATACAGTGACATACTAAAGCATTGAGACAACGATGATGACTGACAATATATTTCCGTATATTTAATTTTCTATACTTTCTAAATCATATTGATTAATTTAAATTAATTTTTTAAAGATAGGACATCGAAAACAATAAAGCATCATACATATTTGGTTTGGTCTTTCCTGTCGATAAGTTGCCTGTACAAAGAATTCGTATTTTGTATGTACACGAGTAGATAACTTTGCAGCGTAAGATCGGATTACGTTCCATTATGTAAAGAAGAAACAATGCAACATGATAAAGCCGCAAGAAAATTTCGGCTGGATATAAAACCATCGACTATATTGACTACTCGCCGTGATTTGACTGATATTTATCCTATTCGATTTTTTTACATATATTCACCAAATTAGCAATAACTTGCAATTTAAATGCTTCTTTGAAATCTTCATGGCCAATTATGATAACATAGACAAGGTACACTTGTATTTCTCAGGCTGTATAGTCAGCCGACGGATGTGGTCTGAGACCGACTTGGCAATTTCAAAAATTTCAAACCGAAAACGTAGTTAACACAGCTGGTATGATTGTCCAAACGCAGCGTACTGTTTTACGAATTTTATCATGAATGGGATTATATATGTTTCTTCAATTTTAATCAATTATGAATTAGAGATGGATATGTGATTATTAAAACACACTAAAATATGTATAATTTCGATAAAAAGAAACGCGAAATTGCAAACATTGAAACATTGTAAATGTTGAGTTACATTTTGGTTAAATGCTGGCTACAATTTACGCGCTGACAAGAAAGATTTGTAATACGCATTTATTTATTTATTTATTTTGACTATTTGTAAAACAGAAATGCTACTGCTCGAAGTATGTTTGTGAAAAGAATCACAGAATATGCAGATGTTATCAGATATGGAACTTCTATATATTATACAAATTGATGAAGCTTGATGTGTAAGTCAATACACATCTATGCCACGGAACACGAAGAGTTAAAAATTGTCAGTAAAGAACATTTTATTAAAGACTAACTTACCGATTGTTTCATTATAAACTAACGGTGAGTATTGGGTTAGTACCGTTAGACAATGTCTGTTGAAATGATAATTACAGCTTAATTCGTGACATTTGATGCAAATTATTCTTATCTATAATATGTTTAACATAACTACTGCTACAGAATGTGTACCGTTCGTGCAAGCTAGTATTGATTTTGTTACGTTGACATTTGATGATAAGAACGATTACCTTTAACAGTAATTTTGTGTTTTGATGGTTTTCAATCATATCAATGTGCAACATAAATGTCAAAATGCAGTTTTAACGTATTACAGCTGAAAATATTATCACTGCAAATATTAAAACATTATGTGCATTTTCATAATTACGCGCTATTTATATGAACTCAAATGAAGAGACGTGTAGTAAATCGACACAGCCCAGAAACCCATTAATACACTAGCTCCATTTTTAAAAACTTTTTCATCATTTTACGCATTAATTAATATCTTGCAATGCATATCCAGACGATTTTATTTCCATTACCTTCTTCTTATGGGAAATTGTTGAAGACCAGTTTTTCATCAAACCTGGTACTATAAAACATTACCTACACCATGTGCACATGCAAACTTGACATGCTAAAGCATTTCAAATCATATCACGTGACTACCAATACACAAGGTAAAAAGTCTTAATTTTAAAAGTACCGACATGTCCGCATGTGCTCCAGATCCAATTTAGTTTAATTATTAGATAGACACTATTACAGATTTTTCAGAGATATAACATAATTGGCAGTCTACAGACAAACTAATGTACGTAGATTGTTCATGCAATCATTTACTTATCCTAATGCATTTTCGAGGTATATGCATGTATTTACTCGTACTACGACTAATGTAAACTGTTTTTTTTTTCATACAGTCATTTACTTATCCTAATGCATTATCTATGTATATTGAATGTATTTACTCGTACTGCGACGGTTATCATCAATCTTAGTTCACTCAAAGTTTTCGAAATAGAATAATGCCCAGCAATGAAGTGTTACTCCCGAACAATCAACTAAGATTATGACTGGGATGCGCTGATCAAGGAAACAGTGTTAATCTACAAGGTATGGTGAAAAGGTTAAAAGATAAAGATAAAAAAGAATACAAATGTTATCAAATAAAACTAGTAAGTTTAGAGCTAAGACATTACCGTCATCAGCTTCTGGGTATAGATATTTAGGCTGAGACTGAATATGACCAGGGAGCCTTTTCCAGGAAGGTGTATGTCTAGGATAAAAAAGGAGTTCAGGTAATATTGAGTTCGAGACTTGGCTCCAATTTTTAGTGGTATGAGGTGATCATGCTCATAATAAACAAACTGGTGTTGAATTCTATAAAAAATATGAGAGAGTTATTGATCCTTTGATGTTATAGAATTTCCAGTGGAGATTGTTTATCATTTGTGTTACATTATTGTTACAAACATACCTTGCCGCTCCTGTCTGGACACTTTCGATCTTATAGGCAAGATGTTTCTGCCCGGGGTGCCGAGCAATTATTGAGCACTACTCAAGTTGTAGTCTTACATATGTGGTGTAAGCAGCTTCTTTGACCTTTCTTTTTGATGTTTTGATGTGTTTTTTATAAATCTGGGTGAATTGTTAGCATTTGCTGTGGTGTTGTTTATGTGCTTGTTCTAGTTTAACATGTTTAAATCCTTAGAAATGGCCACCACTAGAAAGATAGATGAGTCGGTTGTAATTTACAATTTCGCGTCAAGCGTTTTAATGGCTGTGATATATGATCATTTTGTTTTCATTTTGGTGTCGTTTTTGAAGTCTGTAAATGGAATGACGTTGCTAACATTAAAACAGCTGCCTTAAAATGTCCCACTTTGTTGTATATAAGAAACAAATATACTTGTGGTTCGTATTATCTTTATATTTAGATAATAGGTAAGAAGTGAATTGAAACTGAGTTTTTACAGAAACGGTTTTATGTATTTCCCAATTATTCTATCAATACAAACGAAGAAAACTAACTAATATGCAAAAATACATTAGGAAGAATCTGTGTGAAAAAAAATGAAAGACTAAAATAATATTTTAGCATTCATGCCATGAGGCCAGGCTGTATTCAATGTATGAATCCAACGAGTATCTTTCAAGAGCCTAAACCAGTCATTGTTTACCAAGTCGATTGGTATGGAAGAAAAATCACTAACAGAGTGATAAGAAGAATCACTAACAGAGTGATTTTCAGAATTGAAATGTTCCGATACATTTGTAGGAGTATCAGGAAAATGTCTGATATCAAATTTATGGCTGTTCATTCTTTGTGAACATTTCTGATGTGTTTGTCCTACATACTGTAACGTACACTTTTTGCATATGATTAAATAGTTAACATTTTCAGACATGCAGTGAAGATTTTGTTTAACATCGTAAGTTTTTAAAGTTTCATATGATTAAATAGATAACATTTTCAGACATGCAGTGAAGATTTTGTTTAACATCGTAAGTTTTTAAAGTTTGAGAGCTAGTCAACTGTGCAGATTAAGTGATATTAGCGCAATGAGAACACCGTGTTCTATTACATATAAGAACACCACCATTTACATCCGAAGACATCAGGCTACTGTGAACCAATATTTCACTAAGATTTGTAGGTCGCTTGTAAGCAATAATTGGTTTGTATTTAACCATGTTGCGTACACTGCTTTTCGCAGATAGTTAAAAAAACAACAATATTTATTAAGGATCTGACCAATGTTTGGTAGGGATGGGTTGTATACGCAAACAAAGGGGGTAATATATCCGTGTTCTGCCTGTGATTGGTCATGGCTTCTTCGGCTGACAATGCTGATGCTTTAGCTAAAGCATCATCAAGGATATGACTTGGATAATTACGATTTTGGAAATACGTTCGCAATTTCTCCAATTCATTTGTGAACAAGTCATCATTAGAAGTGAGACGCCTGTATCGCTTAGCTTGGCCAACGGGATCCCTTTCTTGCATGAAAGAGGGTGACAGGATGAAAATTCAATGTATTGATATGAATTGGTTGCTTTTTCATGAACAGAAAAATCAAAATTACCATCTACTGTTCTACCAATATTAACATCAAGAAATATAGTTGTATCTCTTGAATAACTGTGGGTGAATTTTATATTGGGATGGACATTGTTTAAACTGGCAATGAATTTAAGTAGGTCCGCTTTATTGTGTTCCCATATAAAAATGTCATCAAGGAAGCGTAACCAAAGCGATGGCTTAACAGAAGTATTAGCTAGGAAATCGCTTTCCAATTTACCCATAAAAAGTGAAGCATAAGTAGGAGTCATACGTGTACCCATAGTAGTACCTAAAATTTGAATATAATTTCCATTATTGAACTGAAAATGTTTTTTAGTCAAAACTAGTTCAATATTCTACTAATGATGCCGCTTAGCTAGTATTCCAACCCTGTATGACAGCACTTTACAAACTTGTGGTAACAAAGTGAAATTACTTGCATTTCTATGAAAACTTGTAGACAACAAACGTACAGGAAATAACCCTCGTCTGGATAACACTGGTCTTTTATTTAACAAGGCTCATTGCCTTGTCCTACTTACAGCTGACAGAGAGTTGAAGTTTGTAAATTATTCTAACGCCTGTCATGCAGTTAATTAGATCTAAGGTCAAAGCAAATTCAGATATTAAGTCTGAACTTTAGTTTTTCAGCAGCTTGGATGATTCATCTCTGGGATTTGCTGACAATACTGTGAACTAACCGTTACTATTGCCACATCAAAAATCTTAGATGATAATCATCTGCTATTATGTGGCTTCTTGAAGAAATCTTCTGAAGACATATTACAAATGCATTATCTTATTCAAAAGAAGTACCCTTTTCTTTCTAAATTATTTAGGTTTAGTTCCATATAAACTGACACAGGCTTATATAACAATCTTGTTGATTATAATATCTTGCGACTTTAAGCCTCTGATAGAGCCCGTGTAACGTCTTTTTCTTTAACGTCGCACCGACACATGATAGGTCATATGGCGACTTTCCAGCTGTAATGGTGGAGGAAGACCCCAGGTGCCCCTCCGTGCACTATTTCATCACGAGCGGGCACCTGGGTAGAACCACCGACCTTCCGTAAGCCAGCTGGATGGCTTCCTCACATGAAGAATTCAACGCCCCGAGTGAGGCTCGTACCCACATCGATGAGGGGCAAGTGTATTGAAGTCAGCGACCTTAACCACTTGGCCACGGAGACCCCCCGTGTAACGTCTAGGTACTAGTGATGGGCAAATCGGTTAGATTTGCCAACCGATTAATCGGCATAATCGGACAAGCCAACCGATTCGATTAATCGGATATAATCGGTTACTCTAGTTACATATCTATCAGTTCACCTCACAGTGTATGTTTTATGTCATTACTTAAGAAATGAACCACACAGACATCAAATATCCTATTTCTTTTGTATCCCTTCATAAACACAAGTAAGTTAACAGCATAAAAGTAAAATATATGTGAAGATAGTAAACTTCGAATCAGGTACTCTTAATTTCACCAGGGACTTATCCAGTGATATTGTGTAATTTAATCAAACATATTTGGAGCAAAAAAAAGTAATAACGATTTATTAATTCTTAATTAACGACTGGAATGATTTCAATCAAACAAAAGCAAAAGATGAAAATACCTTTGATAATATGCTTGCGTAAGTTTTACGGCATACAATGCATACTGCCATACTTATGTCAAGAGTTTAGGTTGATGGTTTTCCGGTTTAATTTTGTAAAAGTCACATATCTTCCAAAATCTGGGTGATCACAGACGACTTCAATTTCTTTCGAGACTTTGGAGGAGGCCATTTTTACGTAGAATAGTTTCCCTTGGCGTAACAGCCCCAAAGAACCGTAAATACCAGAAAGAAAAAGGTCAGAAACAACTAAATTATCCCTTTAGGGTGCCAAGTAATTAATCGGTCAGGGAAAAGTGAAGTCGGCGATCGCGCTCATGAATGCATCGCCGACGATTATCCGATTGTCGCCGATTGTCGGCCCATCACTAGTAGGTACCTTAGTGGTAGAGAGACTTATTCGAGTTTTTAAGGTTATGAATATCGCCGCGTTATACCAGATGTGAAAATGGTACTTGTAGCTTCCTCGCTTTTTGGTAATTAGTTCTAGCACTGTTCAGCTAAGGGAAGTTTAAAAACACGGAAACCAGAAGTGAACATTGGTATTGGTAGAAAAATTGTCTTGTGGCATAGTTTGATTTAGAAATGCTATGTTGTCTCAGTTGGTGATCTTTGTTAAAGGGTATTTAGTTAGATGCTTCGGTATTTAACTACTCGGGCTAACGCCTTCGTGGTTCAATTCCTAAGCATCGGAACTCTGGACCGTGATATATCAGACAAAAACACTCAAAGACCTTTATTATTTGTTAAATAATTCTTTACCTTTTATCAAATAAATGGCAGAACACAAGGGACATATATTTGAAGCGACAATGATATAGCTAAATGTTAGGTTTATTGAAGTTGTTTTCAATGAGTGATAAATAAAGTTGTGCATTTAAAAGAAATATTTTGATGATTTGTTTTGAATTCTGGGTGATCACTTGAAATGAATCTGTGGATGTCTCTAAATTGCTTTTTGTACTTTTAGCATGTGTAAATGTTGAGTTCTGCTCAACCCGGGCTAGAGGGCGTGGATGGTAGCATGCATTTTCGCTACCGTCCATGAACAGGCTCAATCAAACCGAGCCTGCAGCATTTTCGTTTTTGTCGTGTTGAGCGACCTGCGAAGTTTCCACTTTTTTTCTATTTCACATGTATTTGCTATGTTTGCTTTCTGATCTATCAGCTTCATTTAACTGCGTAAATGAGTTAATGACACTAGTGGAAATAAAGCTAGAAGACGAAAAAATCTCGTCGGCTTGAACAAAATAGTTTGATTGATTGTTTGTAAAGTTCCATTGCTTTGTCTGCCCTTTGATTGATCGACAGATAAAATGGTAAAGTAATACCAACATCTTTCATTAAGGAGGTAGGTTGCCTTGTTACAAGGGTAAATTCAAATTAGTTGAACCGCAGTATCTTTTTGTATTTCGTGTAATATGAAGTTTTAATTGCTAAAATCTTAGTTTCGTTTGTCTCTGTCCCTTCAAGTTCAATTTTTATCCAGCTTTGAAGAACATGACCCTCCAAAGGTATTTCATATTGAAAGAAGAAGGAAAATATGGATATTTAACACTTTTCAGTGTATTTTAGTTTCATTGATATCCGTAGAAGTCAGCATAATCTAAAATTTTATTAGTATGCACGTTAGCTTTCTAATATAAGCTTAAAATGTATATGTCGCGGGGCTCGTGTTTCCATGGTAACGCATTTTCTCTCATTTTTATACAACTATATATAAAAACAGGGGTTTTCGACGGCTTCAGTGTCATTCTGTTAATGACCAACATGGAATATTTGGGTAATATTATTAGCAAAATACCAAGCACTATACATGGTACCCTATTTTTCTTAAAGTTTAAAGTAACCATGGCAACAGAGATTTTTAAAATGGTTATATCTTGCTTTTTGTCGTAATTTCTTATAAAATACTATTGAATAAGATTATCTTTCTAGTTCATGTAGCTTTAAAACATATTATTTCTAACGTAAGTTATATGTTCGTGTTATCTGCATTTATTCAAACAAATTTCTAAGCTTAGAATACTCACAGCAGTACCCCTCGTCTGGCATTTTTCATGGAAAAATCGTTCAGCAGTCTACTATTATTCTCATGGATATTGTTGAAATGAAAATAAAAAGCCGAAGCTGCGTTTCTTAAATAGACTAGTGTCAACGCTTTTGAATTTTACATTTAGATACATAGGTCACGGGCTTCGTTTCCATGGTAACATCAATTCAATTCAAGAAACCACAATTTTCTACTGAAATTTGAACAATTTTAGATCTTAGTTTTAGTATATAAGTAACAAATTATCAACGGAACCTGTAAATAGGTATTACAAATCAAACTGCTAGATTTTTTATTTGAAAATGGCCGCAACAAGTAACCTCTCACCCAACTATATTCCAAATAACATTGGTTACCATCATCCATTTTCTTACATTCCGCATAACATTTCAATATGACTACATAAAAGAAGCAAAATATTGATAATTATTCAGAGCAAAAGTCTCATAAAAATATTTCAGCAAATAATGGTTATTTGAAAATAGTTTGAGTAAAGAAAATGCACAGAATTACGTACTTCCAAGATAAAAGCTATTAATTTTTCGCGGTAACTGACACGTAACGTCTTGACGTCAATGACGTCATTTTAAGGCAACACTGTTTTGAAGCGTTTATGCGGCAATTTATTCATTATTTCTGTATTATTAAACCATAAAGCGTCAGATCGAAGACAGATCTATGATTTGTTTTCAGAAGAATGAATATACAAACACATTTAGTTTGTCGTAAACGTCGTCGTAAACCGTCACGTTAGCTTCCGGTTGGACATGCGCACATACAAATATAAAGGTAACCTACCTCCTTAAATTGAATTAGGTCTGATCTTTGCGCAAGCGTAGCGATTAAAGCTCAGCCTCTGTCATTCAGTAATTACCTTAGCTTAATAAATAAGTGTAATAATAAATGTTTTATTTTGTTTGCAGTAAGAAATAATCTACGGTATTGTAACATGATATTATGAGGCATCAGATTGAGACAAAACTGTATAATTCAGCCACAATATTACAAAATAACCTAAATCTTGCAAAGAGTTTTATCTAGGTAATCCTGCCATAGTGCCCAACAATTTTACGAGTCAATCATAGTCTACTATTTAAAATATTGTAATTGTTCGCCATATTACCTGTATATTATAAGATTTCTCACATTAATAGTAATAGTTTAAGTGTTTTATTAAAAATATCCCAGTTATACATCTGGACAGTTTCTGTTGCTGTTTAGTATATATTCTTTATATTGCACAGTATTCTTCCCACAACCGCTTTATCGCTTCATTTCCTGGTGTAACCGAAAGGTAAACAATCTAACCGAAGGTGCATAACAAAGCAAGGAAGGGTTATTCAGTTTTCACCTATTTTGGCCGATATCATTATGCATTCGCTTTGAGGGAACATGATAATACTAATAAAGTCTACCTTGCAAAAGTCTTTTACTCTGGTGTTTTATATACATTTTGTACACAATTTCGATATTCTGATCCGGAAGCTAATTTGGAACAATTCATCTAAATTTTACTTCTTTTTTATTGTACTAGACAATGATGTAATAAGTCTAGAGAAAGATATTTTACCTTTCACCTCTTATTCTTTTAGTTTCTTTTTTTTTACACATGGAGCAATTTTGTTCCATTGTAAACTCTACGGGCGCCTGTATCGGTATTTCGATTTAAACCATGCACACAATTCTCGCTTTTAATTTTCTGCTGGCCTTTCGAAATGTCATTAATTTGCCTACGGTGCCGCTGATATTAGTTTTTTTTATAATTTACCTAATAAATTTAACCCAACAACAATTTTGCTATTCAGTTTGTACGCTCGAAGTATAAAATATGTAATATCTATGATTAAACGCCTAATATCTGAAGGAAAAATAAAACAACAAGATATTCTGTGATGTTGTGTATGGCTGGCTGGTTGACTGTCTGGCTGGCTGATTGACTGACTGGTAGATCAAATGACATTGATTGATGTTTATTCAGGTTTTAGCACGCAAAATATATCAATCAAATATACATACACAATTACATTATATCAAAAGAACAAGAGAGCTTAATCTAGAAAAGAACATAATGTGATCATACATGAATTCATTAAACTAAATCATACTATTGCTGCACTGCACAATGTCAATCAATTCATTATAAGATATCAATTTCACAATCTCGTTTGCTGTTGGTTAACAAACATGTAACACAGTTACTAAAACTTTATATGTAATTAATATTGTGCTATAATATTTAGATTGTTTTTCTGACGGGATCCATGGAAATACTAAGGAAATATTATACGGCCCGTACAAGTAAATTATTATACAGATCAACTGTACAATTTGTGAAGTTCACAAACACATTTATTTCTTGAGTTGCACATACTTCTTAATATTATTTAAAACATTTCACTTACTGCAATTAACTTGCCATATAATGCTACCCTTGTCTTAGAATGGGACATTATAGAACTCGTAAATGAAGTATCATTGTTTAATTGTCTTAATATCATCAGGCAAATGAAAGGTACATGTAAGAAATACGATACATTATCTTTCCAATAACATTTCGGCTCACTGATATTATACATATATGCCCGATATAAATAGCAATGCGTATTTCTTAAAAAAATGCAGATGTTTCGTTCATTTAAAATGACACTGGTTACTATAATTCCGTGTTTCTTTTTAAACAAAGAAATTGCTTAAGGACTTCGGACACTTTCTATATGAATTTGCCTACTCCAAGAGTGAAAAAGTAAACCACTAAGAAATAAGTATTTAAATACATATGCCATCAAAATACATATTTGAGATTATTTCTTAAAGTCAATTTTCAATATTTGTTTCATAAAACGGTGATTTTTGTTCTAAATAGAATTACGTACCCTGTTATATAGATATAGTTTTGCTTTATACAACATTGTTCCCACCCGTGCATCAAAACCATATTTGGCCAGCATATGTAGATATTAATAATACACGTTTTCTTAGACTATTGTGTTGATGCAAGGGGTGAAACAGTACTTTTAAACAAAAAATACAGGGTGTTCCCAAATGTAAAGTAACCAATACTTTTTATATTCATTTCTGATAAATTGATTGTCACATATTTTTACATCTGTTTGTATCTCAAATACTATACAAATGTTTGAAAGGGTACACATAGGCAGTTTATACATGTATAGTCGTGAGAGAAGCAAATACTGTTAATTCATTATTATTCGTTGGGTTCAATTTTCATTGGCTTATCCTGGTTGTTTGTTGCAGTAGATTGGCAAATATGTGCTTTAACATACTTGCAACACACCAGGTAATCTTCTGCATGCCCCCATCGCAACGTGCACGCCACTACCGATGAGGATGTAATTTATTTTCCGTTTTTGTTTTATTATTTTTTGTATTTCTTAAATATTTTTCATTTCTTTATTTTTTCATCTTCTTCTGTTCGTTTATATTTATTTTTTAGACACATACTAAATGTCACACGCATTCATCACTTCTTGTTCTTCCTTCTGTGAAAACTGAATTGACTAGGCCTAAACACCACAAAAAAGAGGCAATATGTGCACAGCAGTTAATCTGATCCTGACTATAGTCTATCCAACAGAAATAACGCTTAGCACTGATATGCCTGTGATGCATAGGTCAAGAACAGTAGCTTCATGGCATGTCATATCAGCGACGGATTCACATTCAGTGTGATGCCACGAAAGTGATGTGTCAAATCGCTTTCCATGCAGATGGCATATATAAATACGGCTCGACTCGAAAACGAACTAAAAGGTCCAGCCGAGTTTCAGGTGGATTTTTTATGCAGCGACCTGCTTCTACTTTAGCCCTACAAATGCCAACAACTTCAGCCCTGATTAGACAACATTATCTTTAGATTGGTTGTTGTCAGACTTATCCCGATTTAACTTTTTCTGATACAGCTTCCTTAGGCAAGCCCCACAAAGACCTGTCGTTTCGGATACATTTCTATTACATGTTTAAGCCAAATGAGCCGTGCCATGAGAAAACCAACATAGTGGCTTTGCGACCAGCATGGATCCAGACCAGCCTGAGCATCTGCGCAGTCTGGTCAGAATCCATGCTGTTCGCTTTCAAAGCCTATTGGAATTAGATCAACCGTTCGCGAACAGCATGGATCCTGACTAGTCTGCACAGATGCACAGGCTGGTCTGGATCCATGCTGGTCGCAATTGCACTATGTTGGTTTTCTCATGGCGCGGCTCAAATGTTATCTGTGTCGCTGGTACTTATCCCAAGCAAGAACCAACCCTACGGTCTTGATAAGACTGCCTTTTCTTATTATTAATGTTATATAGCACACAAATATCTGCCATCACTTAAAACAGAACAATACAGACATGTACATGTACTTAAATAATTACCTGAACCTGTAATAAAACTGACCGGTCACTATAAATACATGTATACCTATTCACATATGTAATGCATCAATAACTTTACATTACGAACAGTGTATAGATAAATCAAGTACAGGTTGTTTGCAAAAATATCGTTCTATATTTTATTTATTTATAGGATTTTAATCTTAAATTGTTATTTTTTCCTTAAATAAACAAATTTTGTCACTTTATTCGACTTGAATTCATATATTTAAAGCTTCCGTAAAGTGATGACATTATATTTTTACAGAAATTAAACATTTAATTTTTTCAATAAAATATACCCTGGCCCACATAAAATAAGAAAAACATCTTGATAGGAACAGATACAAATCAGTTTCTGCTGTAATAAGTTAACTAATAAATTGGTTTATCATTGACTCGAAACGATTTGGGTATTGTTTAAATACTTAATGAGACATTTGCCTTCAAAATGTAGGCTAGAAGCATATGATAGTGTCCGAAGTCCTTTCATTTTCTATGGTAGCAGTTGGTAGTTTGCGGCTTTAGGTGCGAATTGGCCAGGGTCAAAATCCTAAAAAAAAGGTAAGTGTCAACAATGAAGGCCCCGTTTTCATTCAAAATAATATTCAATGCAGATTTTGTGCTTTGGTGCTATGTAATGGACATTTAAAAAACTTTTTAATTATTGATCATCCCTCGTAAGCACAAGCAGAGGATAATATCCCAGAAATTGATACATATTAGTTAAGTAAAACAGAAAGCAATATTTATTTTATGCTCTCTTCTGTGAAATACTGAAATTTATCAATGAAATAAAATTGATATTTTCACTGTTTCAAACAGTGAAAATATCTTTTTTATTTTTCACTGGTACGGAACTACATTTGAATGCGAAATGATATGAATTAAAAATGATAGGAATTTCCTTGCAAAAATATAATTTCAGTGAATTGTAAAAGGAAATCAGGAAACATAATAGAACTATTTGTAGCTTTTTCTACAAAGACATCCTGACGTCCCGGCATTATGACGTTTAGTTGCGATGCACGTGACGTTGCGCGGACAAACTGGATATAATTTGTTTACAAACATTAAAAATGCATAAAATAGATAGAAAATTTGTTTGTTTTCAGTGTAAGATCGAAATATATTTCACTCGTGAACACCAGTATTTACGTTTTCACTCGTGAAAATATTGCATTATGGTGTTCACCCGGTGAAATATATTTCCATCTTACGCTGAAACAAACAAATATCCTCTATATATTCTTAATCACTTAACTAGTAGTTCTGACTTTCCTGATTATAGTAAAAATGTCGTATTTACAAGAGTTTAAATTGTCCAAATACATAGCAAAAGACAGTAAGTAAATGGTTGTATACAAATGTCTTGTGTATGTTGTTTGAAACCCTGTTGGCAGTTGCCACTTTATTCACATCCTTGGCATCTCTGCATCAAGTATAACTCTGACTTTTTCTCCAGCTGAATGCATCCCAACAGCAAAGTATAAAGCACCAAAGTAGCTAATTCTTTTCTCTCCAACCTTAAACACACAAAAATACAACATTTAATAGGGGATTTATCACCGGCGCAAAGCGCCGGGGATGAAAATCCCCGAGACGGTAACGTCCGTATATAGATATTCGTCTTTGCTGTTTGCATATACTGAGGCAATTTTTTCGATGTTTTCCGGTTCCGGTTTATGTAAAATCCGCTGACTGGTTGTCTTTATGAACATCCGAGCACCCCGAATCAGTCATAGAAACTCGTAAACCGCGCTAACATGATTATTTTACTTCTTTTTCGTAATGAAAACTGTACATGCAACTGAAAAACACTTTTAAAACAGTAAGGAAGTGTAAAGACCGTCAAGTTTCTGCGTGGAGTGCAAACAAACAAAACAAAATTCTAAAAGCTAGTGCGAGAACGCTGAATGACGTCACCGGCATGGCTTCCGTAAATTTTGCAAAGTATGATATTCGCTGTAAGAGGTATGATGACACTAAATGTAAACTACAGTTTAGAGCAAAGTTTCACTTTCTTGAGCGTTAAATATTTCTTTCTAAGCGGATATATAAAAGATAAATCCCCTATGCTAGGCGGTGCCTTAATTCATATTATGTAATACTTAATTACTCAATATCATACTGAAAGATACAGCCATCCCTACCTTACATATACTATCAAAAATAAGTTATATAATAATCTAATGTATTTTAAGCAGCCTGTGTTATTATAAGTGTTACTATTTTAGTAAACTGTAAACTGTATCTTTGGGAAAGTATTTCGAAATCAAATTCCACGTAAATCGGTCAGAGATTACTGTAATAAAATGTGCTTGTAATAAAAACAGCATATGCACACATTTTTCTCCCATGGTATTTAAGACCTTAATAATTTTTAGCTTGACTATTCAAAGTATAGGCAGAGCTATTGGACTCACCCATGCGTCGGCGTCCGCGTCTCGATTTGGTTAGGTTTTTGTTTGTAAGCTGATATCTCAGTATCCCCATACGGGAATGAATCGAAACTTCACACACTTATTTACTGTGATGACCTTACATGCAATGCACAGGTTCAGTAACTCTACCTAGCTTTTAACAAAATGATGCCCCTTTGTTAAGTTTTTGAATGTAAGTACCTACTGATGGGAAAGGATTGAAACTTCACACAACTTTTTCATTGCAATGAACTCATATGCATTGTACAGGTTCCATAACCCTATTTTGCAGTTTTACAAAACTATGCCCCTATTTCGACTTATAAATTCATTCAATTGACGGGACTGTTAAAAAGTCGAGCGTTGCTGTCCTCCGATAACTCTTGTTTATACAGGATATCAATAACCAGTCAAATATGTACGTACCATTAATTAATAAATTTTTAAACATAATTTTCAATTTGATAATCAATATGTTACTCCATAAAATACAGAAAAATGATGAATTTATTAGAAAATCAGTAGTGCACATAGTTATAATCTGTTTGGATATATATACTATAAAGTGTATGGAAACGAGAGTATGTGACACATTCCAAAGTCACAGTATCTCTCATTCTATATAATACTGATTTGTAACTCCGATAGAATTTAAATTTTAAGCAGCATAAAATAAGCAAGTACTAATGGTATTTGGACAAACATAGCAATGCTGAGGTTGAAACCTAAAGTGAAATATTATCCTGTATAGAATGGAAAGTAAACATTACATATAGTAGAAATATAGAACCTGCTACTAAAATTGATTGTTTAAATGATCAGTCGGAACAATTTGAACAGTATGGAAAAAAATCAGTAAGGTCACGAGTTCGATCCGTGAGCGAGGCGTATGTTGTCTGTGACAGTTTGTTAGAGGACAGTTCTGAACGAAAGAGTAAATAGTGAAACATTTGTTAAGTTATCTTACAGCCATAACATACTTGAGTCACTATAGATAAACGAACGGCGTTAAACAAGAATCTTGTTTGATATGCTCTGTAGACCAGGTTCCTTTAGTACTTATACATTTATTTTTTGTGTGTAACGGCACACCGACACAATTATAGGTCATATGGCGACTTTCCGGCTTTGCCAGTGAACAAACCTCCCAGGTTTCTCTCCGTGCATTATTTCGGGCACCGGGGTAGAACTCCAACATTCCGTAAGCTGGCTGGATTGCCTTCTCAAAAAGAAGAATTCAACACCCCGAGTGAAGCTCGAACCAACTTCGGTTAGGGGCAAGTTATTTGAAGTGAGTGGCTTTAACCACTAGGCCCCGAATGCCCAAAAATTTCACAGTGTATTTTTTTGAATTCAATCAAACATGACACCCACTTTTCAATTGATTTTCATTCAGCCAAGAAAATGTTCTTCAACAAAATGAATATGTGTGATGCAGCCATACGAAATGTGTCAATTTGAAAAAAAATAGTGTAAAGAATAAACGGTTTTAACGTTGCACCGATACAATTCACAATTATTGATCTCCAGCTTGTTATGATGGAGGAACATCCCTGGTTCCCTTCATACATAATTTTATCACTAGTGGGCACCTGGGTAGAACCACCCATCTTCAGTAAGCCAACTGGATGGCTTCCGCACATGAGGATTTCAACGCTCGGACACACATATGTGAGGGGCAAGTGATTTGAAGTAAGCAACCTTAACCACTTTTGTTTATACTTATTAGAACAAAATCTTCTAAAAAATAAAATCTCGCTTGATGTAGGTGGATTTTGACTATTTTTGTTAGATTTTGATAGAAAATATCTAATATATAGCAACTTACAACGTTACACGGTTTAGTTGACATAAAATATTTAAGAAAGCAATAATATTTAGTTACAATTTCATCGTATTTCGAAATGTTCTACCACAAAATATTCATGGTGAAATATACAACAAAACCAAAACATTTGTTTTATGTATCTAGGGGCCAAAAATGCTTCTTTTTTGTCGTGTATGTTGTTGTGGTAAATTGCAGGTTGAACATGTAAGCGTATCCTTTAACGCTAATGAAACAAATCATTTGTAATTATGAACAGGTGGGAAAATAACTTGCTTTGGAAGTATCGATCCTGAAAAGATTAACACCAACACTTTATTAACAATAATGATACAGTTGGATATATAGACATTTTGGTGCTATATGGCTATAAGGAAAACGGAAAACAAGACGTAACGTTAAATGGCAAACTAATAAATGTGATAAATCGCTGATATTCAAGATTTTTTGCATGAATATGTTTTTAGTTTCATCGAGTGGTATGAAATTGAAATATCTTACGAGTGGCCTACCCACGAATTAAACTTGTCTTTTTTCATTCAATGTGTACCTCAATATGAAAATGAAAAGCTTTATCATGCAAATAACTTAGATTTTCTGATAAGTGTATTTTTAAACGATTCTAAAGGTAGTTTGATTTCATTTAGAACGAGCGAAAGCAAGAACAAATTGATGCATTTTCGTACAACCGAAATTAAGTATTATTTTAGACATAAACTAAAAAACATTACTTTTAAATAATCCGTAAAGATAATAAAAATAAATGTGTCTTTGTAAGAGTTGCGTATAATAAGCAGTTCCTAATAATTTCCAAAAAGTGTTGCGGTTTTCTTTCCAAACAGTCTACTTAGTAATGTCCCTTTGCAAAGGGTTAAATACCATGAGTTCGTATCAGTACGGTTACAATATGCCATTGGCGGGTTGCGATTATTGAAAAATGTATTTATTCTTTTTATTTGAAATAGTTAATTCCATGAGACGGCGTGTTGTGCAAGTTGTTAGGCAGAATGGTGGGCACACAAGATATTAATGCAACATTTTCATCACTTTTGATCGAACTACAGTAAATGTTCCCTAGGCTATTTGTGTATTTTTTATTTGACCCCTACTAAAAGGCAGACGCGTCATGCACTTAAACAAAATCTAATACGATAACAAAATCACGTTTTATTCTTTAAAATGATACCAAACCTGACAACATTTGATCACCAGATTCTGAGAAAATCTGAAAATACAAAGTGCACAGCTTCTTTTGCGTGAAGTATATTTCATTAAATTGAATATTGTTTAGTATTCCATTAGACTATGCTTATAATGAATATACAATATTGTATTGTCCACATACCATCGAAACGAATATGAATTAAACGGCAATATCGAATCCGAGATGCAAGATATTTCTGTATTAGAGAATATGAATAATTATACATCAGAGGATAACTTTTTTTGTAAATCAGCTGTCTACTATGAAGACGTCTGCCATAAATATTTTAACTGGAAACAAATTAACATGCGGTAAACCGCTTTAAATGATTATGTCTTGAAACCATCTTGTATTGTAAGTTGCAGTTTCATAATAGCAATTACGAAATTGATTTTAAGGAAATGCCATTTTTAGTCTAGAAAAAGTGGAAAGTCAGTTTGAAACATCTTTTGGGAGGACTAATACACAAAAAAAGTATTACACGTTTCCTTCAATATATGAATAATGACTTTTTACCCCTGTATGTCATACCCAGGAACAAAAAATGCTATTTCGAAATACTTTTATATTAATCTTAAAAAAAATGTTTATTTTTTTACTTATGTGCAATCTACGGTAACATTTAATTTTCTTTTAGCAAATTTCATATACTCCACATACAAAGATATCGTTTTGTGACCAATAACCGACTCTAATGATGTATTATGGAATATGCGGATACTACTTTTCCATTATGTTTAATACCAATATCATTGTTTGCTATTCATAGTTTCTTCAGTCTTGTTTATTGTTAAATGAGAGTATTAGACGAAATGTCCATGTAATTTGCATAAAAACTAGTGTTATAATGTATTTGCCTCAATAACGATCTATAGATAGTTTGTTTATAAAATCATATAAGCGACTGAACCTGATAAATAGTTACAACGATAAAACATGTAAAGGCTACCACATCACGATTACCTCCTATTTAATTAACTGAGTAAAATAAGATAATTGATCTATTTCTTGAAAAACAATACATGAGAATCTATTAATAAAAATGAAGTCAACAGCTGTATACTTTCTTCTTTATGAATGCATCCGTAAAAATTTTTCTTCACCTACATACGAAATATTTCGAAACGGAATTTAACGGTGTTTTTGAGATTTGATAATATTTTTCCCGATCTCTATCCGACGAAAATGAACCATTTTATGAAATTCAGTTAAAAGAAAATGGAGGAATTCACACATATACACAACGGAAGTACAATACGCCTCTGCATGTGTTCGTCAATCTTTAATGTAGAAATTTGCAAGTGATATGGTTTATTTATTTTCTTAACATGAATTTATTTTGCAATATGCATAAAGAGCAATTATATCATATAACTACTTTACATAAAATTGTATTGGTAAAAGGGAAAAAACTGCATTATTTTAGGCGGCTTACAAGAATTAGGCAGGGGGGTGGGGGGGGGGGGGGGGGGGGCGGGGGCTCAAATGCTGGATTTCTTCCATTTGTTTAAAATAGGAAGCCATTTTTTTTTATTTTCTTCCGACGGAAATCCTATGACATATTATAATGCTTGAATAGAATGTACTAAGTGAGCTATCAACAGTAAAGGTCCTGTATTTATAGCTTTGTTCTAAAACTGAGGTGTAGGTATCTAAAAATGAGGTGTAGGTATGGTGAAATTTTTCAAGGGAGAACACAATCAAGTCAAGATTAGTAGAACATAATCGCTTTTTATAAAACTGTATAATTTAGCGGAAAGTGATTTAATTAGTTACTGATAATGTTTTCAAGCGTATATACCTTATCTTATTTAATCTAAAATAGAACTTATCATTGATTTCAACTCATTTAGATTTGAAGATTGAATACTGCTTAAAACGGTGCTGGGGGCGTGGGCAGTGTTGCATTTTCCATTACTGTTCATGAACAGACTCAATCAAACCGAGTCTGCAATTTTCACTGTTTGCCTTGTTCTCGGTGCTTCGGATGGATCTACTTTTTAGATTATATTTACTTCACAACAGCGGGTGTTAAATGCTGTGTGGCGGCCGTGAAAAGTCGCCCCGACTTCCTTCAGTTTTTTAAATTTTTTTCGGCCTTCGGGATCATTTTTTCAACCATTAGATTTAAGTTTAATACGTTTTAAGCCGTACTGGGGGGCGGGGCATTTTGCATTTTCCATTACTGCTCAGAACAACTCATAAATGAGTCTGAAATTTTCACTTTTTCCTTGTTGCGGTTTCCGGGGGATCTATTTTTTTAGATTATATTTACATTTTTTGGTTGTGGCAGTTGAAAAACTATATAGGTAAAAGCATTTACAAAAGACCTGTCAGTGATTTTAATATAAAGTCGTATAATGTGTTGCTTTTCTTTGTACTATCTCGAACTATGAAGAAAAAAAATTTTAAAGAAAATTTGAAAACTGACATTTAAACGAAACAAAACACGGGGCAATAAAAACGAATACCTTAACTAAATTTACCTTTCCATACCTCGAAGCGTGGGCACCAAGCCTCGCAACTAAAAAAAACGATTTTTCAAGAACCACAACGAGTAATGTGTAATTTTTTACAATAAAGTTCGGGGGGAGCCTTTCGAAGCCGCATAATTTTCTTATGAATCAGACTAAAATTTAAAATTGAAAATTCAATTTTTTTAAAAAGCTTGAAAACAATTGACAGGTGTAACTTTAGTGGCCGTGAACATGCAATTTTTCTACATAATTTCGAATAAATTCACGTTTACGTCAGCTCAATGTCCCCACACATCTTTCCCCTTTAAAACATATTGTAATAATAAAAGATCTGTGGTGTCATTTAAAGAGCTACGCAAATGCAAATTTAATCCAAACGGGCGGCAAAGGCACAGAGGCCTTATTCCACTGGAGTTCTTTAAGCGGAGATGTTTATTTAGTGCGTTTAACTGTCTAAAAAAGTGTTTATATCATGGATTTTAAAAATGCATTGTGGGCATTTTTGGCAAAGCTGTCATGATTGTCATGTTTGGTTTTTTTGAAACTCACTGAAAAGTTTGCCCCAAACATTTTACATTTAAAAAATAAACTGTAGTTTCTTTTTTGTTACATAATGCATTTCACAAACTTGGAGACGTCTAAAGCATAAAGACGAAAATTGTGCACTTCGAGGGGATTTTAAATTGTTTTAAACAACGATAAATTTAAAAGCAATCTTTCTATATTTTTTTTAATGAACTTTTCCTTTTTGCCGTATTCGTTTTTACTTTTTTCGCTAACAGCAAATCCAAACTCAAATCTCTTTGTCCTGTTTTAATCACATAAATTTGTTTTTTTTTTTTGGCAAAGCATCACCTCTGTCTTTAACGCAAAAGAAGTCGTGTATTTTATAAATTTTTTTATGTAACAATAAAGGTGTTTTGTATGCAATAACCACGTGGTGGCGAAACAATTCCTCGAAAAATGAAACACAAAGCCTATCATTTTATGATTTTAATCAAAAATTCATTGATGGCTTCCCCTACTTTCTCAACTGGAAAAATTGTTACTTTAAAAAAGGTGAAGCGAATCATCATTTTTGACTTCCTTACATCACATGCATGTCGCATAAGATATACATGGCGTCATCAAATAAGATATGTCAATTTAGAGTTAGATACTTTACTGAATTTTTATCGTTCCATTTTTAAATTTCGTAGCAAAATTTTTCTTTAACTTTTTATTTTTTTCAAAGCTTCCCGGGCCGGAAATGAATTTCCAACCGGCAAAGTCGATTTGGGATGAATAGAAAATTTTTTTTCTACTTTCAAGTTCATGTCGAGTTTTTTCTGTTGTTTTATGACTTTTGTTTTATCAATATTAAGTCAGGGGTTTGGATGGAAATGCGTACAAAAATGTTAACTAAAAAGTAAGTCAATTAAATATTCCCTTTAACATTTTAGTGAATAATAAACAACCTTTACTAACATATAATATAAAACGTATTTTGAACCAAATTCCAGGCCGATATCAATCAAACAAAATGAAACCTGACAGTTATGAGAAAATTGCCAATTATAAAAAAAACGTCGAAATAACAAAGATTGGGGTACTTCTTGTATTGAACACAGAAAAGGTTTTTTCTTTGTCCTCAATATATTTAAAAAATAGCATTAAACTTTAAGCGCTTTAAAATATAAAACGTCAAAAATATATGAAATTCAATAGACGACATAAGTTTATGTGTATAAGCACTGTCATTAATTTTTGAATTTCATTGTCGCAATCGCGCTGTGCATATCGGCGATGTTTCCTGACGAGAACAAATTTTGATTTATCTTAAATTGCTTATATTTTTAAGTATAATGCTCGTACTTTTTATAAACATCAAATCTTTCTTTTATGTCATTTTGCATATTTTAAAAATGGTTTGGATTCAGTGTTGTTATATTTTCTGGTTCTTTGGATCATGGATCCATTAAACATATATGTAATAGAGTTTCCGCTAACGCCGGTGCTGGGGGGAAAATGAGAGGTGTGCACATTTCTTACATTTTATTGAATCAAACCGAGTCTGCTTTATTCTTTTTTGTTGCATTCTTCGCTTCAAAAGACTTTGTACAGACTTTATCAAATGTAACAAATAGTGTCAATTATGATATGAACCTATCACTAAGTCTCAAAACTTAAAACACCATACCTTGTATAAAATAAAATTTAGATATACTTCAAATAAGTAATTTCTCTATCATCCGTTTTTAACATATTCTATTCTTCCAACTAGACCATTTAGTATTTTTCAGTACTTTGTAAGTAATTACCAAAATCATACAATATTTGAAACACAAATTTAACCTCTGTAGAGCAAAAACCCTTTGGGAGATACACATATTAACTGTAATTTAGAGGTTATTGTTTTTGGAGAGGTAAATCGATAGTATATTTCAGCTTAAGGGTGTTGCTATAAGGGGGTGTTTGCTTAAAAGAGGCTGCTCCATAGAGATTGTACTGTATGTTATAACCGTCTATCTGCTTAATAAATTAATACGTACATACATGATAGGGAACATTATATAGGACATGCTGCCTATGTAAAATGAGTCATTTTGCCTGTTTACAGTAATATTACCTAAAAAACATTTATCAGAAACTGTAAAGTATAAACCCAAACAAAAAAAAAAACCCCAGAACTTGATAGTAATAACGATAAATGAAGCGCAAGAGATGTTACTACCGGGAAAGCACATAGAACGCCTGTTTCCCGACAGATTTAAGCTTAACATTGTTTTTAATTGCTCATTGGATTAACTTTTAAATTTTTGTAGGATGCTTTGCCTTCTATCTATCACTTTTTCTATGCAGTTCAAATATATCTTTTAAAGATGTTAAAATGGATAAATTTTGATAGCATTTAATCAGGCAATTACAAAAAAAGCTCTTTGGATCAATATAATTTTAATTATATTTAAACTTTCTCAAAAATCTTGTTTTTAAACAAAAACTCACAATGCGACTTTACAAATTTTTATTTTTTGCTTTTGACTTTTTCCCCCCGGGATCACTGATCTTTCGTTGTTCATTTTAAATTTTGCACTTTAAAATGAATTTTCACCGTGAACTACCTAAAACTTTTTCAAGACCTTTTTACCAAAAACGGCAAATCTTAAAATTTTAAACTTTTTGGGATAAAAAATAATATTTTTCGCTGGACGTGATTGCAATGCCAGACAAAAACAGATATCTCTTCGCGGATAGAATCGCGATACATTTTTAAAAAAAGTTTACGTAATGCCCCACATGTTATAGCCAATAAAGTAAATACGTCGCGGTACAGAAATACAAACACTGTATTGAAAAAAATTGTCACGTCGTCAATGGAACAGTAACGAAATACCTGTAAGAGACAGACTAAATTATTTGCCCTTGATCAAAGCGCACTATTTTCAAAAAAGATTGTATTTCGGCCTGATGCAAAAACCATATAAAATTTTTGAAGACAATATAAAATTGCGTCGCGGAAAACCAAAACCGATATAAGCTTTTCTTTTCTGGAAAAAAACGTAATGCACTGTTGAGAAGAAAGCAGACGTTGCGAACAGTTTGCCTAATGCGCAAAGGGTTTCGACAGGTACACAATAGCCATAAAATTTACCTCAAATAGCAATTGCCGTATACAAGTACTATAACGCTTTTTTTGCTTGGTTTAACCCATTTTTCACATTATTTGTCATGAACGGCGGGCATTAACCTAACCAGTATTTCCCGATTCGTACCATACAAACTTTTTCTTTGCAAGTAAATCAAACTTCCCCACATGATTACAAGATGGAAACAAAAATTCAACCAATTCTTTTTTCAAACTTCAGGGCAACAAACGCCACCCGGGATCGAACTCGCAACCCCCGATCCTAAAACCTCTTCCTACTGAGCAAGCGGGGGGGCACAAAAATGCACAGCATTGTAATTTCTTTTTTGGGGCAGTAATCAAATCATGTAACAAAAAATGTAAGTGATGTCAAAAAAAAAGAAATCTTAAAGAATAAGAATTGTAGAAAAAAAAATATTTGGGGGAAAATTAATGAATTTTTGAATTACGGTTTTAAGTTAAAAAAGGGAAAAAAGAAAACTTTTTTTCAAAACTTTCCTAAAGCAAGCAAGATTTACAGTACTAAATAGGGAAAATCTGGGAAATAACCCTATGTTTTTGAATGTAAACGCTATAAAAAAAAACGCTACGGCCTTACCGTTATTCCGTATGGGGAAAAAATCGCATGCATGCCCTTGCCCAATTTTGTCTCGAAAGAAGGGGATATCCGATTACTGGGAAACAAAAAAACAAAAGCAGCAATAACACTTTAATAACGGGACCACCCGGGTAAGTTTACATGAAACAGGTGACAAATGTTTTTTACCTGTTGAATAGCGGGTGTGTGCAAAAAAATTTAAATCATTGTCTGGGGAAACGTTAATCGTTTTTCTGATAAAAATGTTTTCTTAAAGAAAATAAAAAGGAATGCCAAAAAGTTGTTTGACTGTGTTTCTTACAGTTTGTCTTCTTGTGTAAACTTTGAAGTGAAAACAATATGGATAAAAGTTACAATCTTAGTGCTTTCATTTTGTACAAATGCTGTATTCAACAAGAGGACCATGATGGTCCTGAATCACTCACCTCTTCCCACATGATCCAGTTTTGAGTATGACGTCATTATTTGACATAGTGACCTAGTTTTTGAGCTCATGTGACCCAGTTTTGAACTTGACCTAGATATTATCAAGATAAAAATTCTGACCAATTTTCATGAAGATCCATTGAAAAATATGGTCTCTACAAAGGTCACAAGGTTTTTCTATTATTTGACCTATTGACCTAGTTTTCGAAGGTAGGTGATCCTGTTTTAAACTTGACCTAGATATCATCAAGGTGAACATTCTCACTAATTTTCATGAAGATCTCATGAAAAATATGGCCTCTAGAGAGGTCACAAGGTTTTTCTATTTTTATACCTACTGGCCTAGTTTTTGATCGCACGTGACCCAGTTTCGAAACTGACCTAGATATCATCAAGGTGAACATTCAGATCAATTTTCATGAAGATCCATTGAAAAATATGGCCTCTAGAGTGGTCAAAAGATTTAAATAATTTTAGACCTACTGACCTAGTTTTTGACCGCAGTTGACCCAGTTTCAAACTTGACCTAGATATCATCAAGATGAACATTCAGACCAACTTTCATACAGATCCCATGAAAAGTATGGCCTCTAGAGATGTCACAAAGTTTTTTTATTATTTGACCTACTGACCTAGTTTTTTAAGGCATGTGACCCAGTTTCAAAATTGACCTAGATATCATCAAGGTGAACATTCTGACCAATTTTAATGGAAATCCATTCACAAGTATGGCCTCTAGAGAGGTCACAAGGTTTTTCTATTTTTAGACCTGCTGATCTAGTTTTTGTCCGCACATGACCCTATTTCGAACTTGACTTAGATATCAACAAGATGAACATTCAGACCAATTTTCATACAGATCCCATGAAAAATATGACATTTAGAGAGGTCACAAGGTTTTTATATATTTTTGGACCTACTGACCTAGTTTTTGATGGCACGTGATCCACTTTCGAACTTGACCTAGATATCATCAAGATGAACATTCAGACCAACTTTCATACAGATCCCATGAAAAATATGGCCTCTAGAGAGGTCACAAGGTTTTTCTATTATTTGACCTACTGACCTAGTTTTTGAAGGCACGTGACCCACTTTCAAACCTGACCTAGATATCATCAAGGTGAACATTCTGACCAATTTTTATGAAGATCTCATGAAATATATGGCCTCTAGAGAGGTCAAAAGGTTTTTCTATTTTTAGACCTACTGACCTAGTTTTTGACCGCACGTGACCCAGTTTCGAACTTGACCTAGATAACATCAAGATGAACATTCAGACCAACTTTCATACAGATCCCATGAAAAATATGGCTTTTAGAGAGGTCACAAGGTTTTTCTATTATTTGACCTACTGACCTAGTTTTTGTCGGCACGTGACCCAGTTTTAAACTTGACCTAGATATCATCAAGGTGAACGTTCTGACCAATTTTCATCAAGATCTTATAAAATATATGGCCTCTAGAGAGGTCACAAGGTTTTCCTATTTTTAGCCCAACTGACCTAGTTTTTGACGGCAAGTGACCCAGTTTCGAACTTTACCTAGAATCATCAAGGTGAACATTCTGACCAATTTTCATGAAGATCCTGTGAAATATATGGCCTCTAGAGAGGTCACAAGGTTTTTCTATTTTTAGACCTACTGACCTAGTTTTTGAAGGCACTTGACCCAGTTTCGAACTTGACCTAAATATCATCAAGATGAACATTCAGACCAACTTTCATAAAGATCCAATGAAAAATGTGACCTCTAGAGTGGTCACAAGCAAAAGTTTACGGACGCACGCACGCACG
The DNA here is from genome assembly GCF_021730395.1 of Mercenaria mercenaria. Taxonomy (NCBI): domain Eukaryota; kingdom Metazoa; phylum Mollusca; class Bivalvia; order Venerida; family Veneridae; genus Mercenaria; species Mercenaria mercenaria. The sequence goes on from NW_026459052.1 coordinate 64,980, forward strand.
GACGGACGGACGGACGGACGACGGACACCGCGCGATCACAAAAGCTCACCTTGTCACTTTGTGACAGGTGAGCTAATAAAAAGAAGTAGTTCACTGCGCATGTCCATGTCCTTGTTTTACCTTCGTTTTCTTAACCGAGGTAAACACTTTAAAACAAATCCAAATATATATAAAATACGGCTTGTTTAGTAGCGCATATCAAATATAAGCGCATAGTTTTTTTCTTAACTATAAGCACATATCAAAACTAGGCGCATAAAAAAAGTGCCACTAAAATTGTTAAAGGCGTATACACTTATTTACCAAATTTAACAGTATAGTATTGCTTTGAAAGGAACAGTAAATACTGTCACGATGAAGAGAATCCTATCAAAAGAAGGGGTGCAGAGGTTTGCATTATTTCTCCAAATGTTGACAATATGGGTCTACTTCCAACAAAAACAAAATCAGCCAGTTGTATGTAATTTGTTTTGTTATACCAACAAATAAACAAATACAGAAAAAATGTTCACGCGTTAATTTCATAACTTCAAGTTGAAAGTTTTTAATATGAAAATTAATATAAATCATATGAAATCGTATGGTCCTAACCAGTCCACTATAAAAATCTATAAAACATATGTATTTTTCTGAACTTCTGTTAAGTTCCATACATAAAACACATAGTGTTTTAATTAGTTCATGTTGATCACTATTGGCTCTAGATCGTAAAAAAGAAGATATAATATAGTTTCAACTTTAAAAAACATTGCTAGTCATCATATCTCAAAGTGTAATGACAATCCTCCTATATATATTGTTAAAGGGATCTTAAGACACAAAGATAATTTTAGAACAACAGCTCATAGAACACGAAATGACCCCACCTCCACCTGTGAACTTGGCCTTTGACCTACTGATCTCAAAATTAAAGTAGATCATCTACTGTTTCTGAACATCTACCCTATCAACTTTCATGATCCTATGACGAAGCGTTCTAGAGTTATCATCCGGAAAAGGATTGGTCTACAGAAAGACATACCGGCAGACCGACGGACATCTGCAAAAGAAATATACCCCTCCTTCTTCGAAGAGGGTGGAGGACGAGGAGCATAGTTTTTTAAACAGTTTTTATAACATGGTTCACAACATGATTAAATTAACTTATTTTAACCCATTTTCACTCCGGGAGAACTACGTTCCAACGCAAGTCATGTCTCAACGATATCATGTGACATATCTCAACGACTTCTGGCTACGGTATCGCTCAATATGACACGGCTTATATTATTTTCATATGTATCAATTACTTTTATTATATTTACTTATGTCTTGACTTGAACATTTATTCAGATTCTAAAAGTAATCGCATAAATTTATTAAAACATTTAAATTTTAAAAGCAGTTGTCTGTTATTTAGAAAATAGAAGCATTTTACTATTTTCCAGAATAAAACAAATATACAACACTTTTTCAACAGCAATACTTACTGACAGTCAATGATCGATTAAAGGCAATGCCAGTTTTAATCTTAGAAATATATCTCTGCAACGGCTTTATCATAAACGAACAATATTTATTAAATATCATGTCCCTCACTCTAACCGATGATGTTACTAACTCTATACGCGACAAAGGCAAGCGTTACTGACACTCATCGAAGTATTGCTGCTTAACACATTACTTATATTCGAGTAAAATATACAATGTCTGTGACTGAAATCAGATTTTGTTCAAAGTATGTACTAGTATTTTTATCCGTTTCTTTTATTATCATTTGACGGTTTCTCCAAGATATCTTACTAGCAATATATATGAGGTGGCGCGGAGTTGACTTATACTATTGCATGCGCACACCTTAATTATTATTAAGTGTGTAAAAAGATTCTTTTGAAGCACAGGGCGCAACTAAGAAACCTGAAGTAAGCATGTAATCGTAGGTTATTAGATTTGTATCTAGGTATATGCACGCGTTCTGCAGCGGAAATATAGAAATATTGCGCGACTTCAATCAAACCGAGTCTGCAATCTTCACTGTTTGCCTTGTTCTCGGTGCTTCCGAGGGATCTACTTTCCAGATTTTATTTATGAAGAATGAATGCTTATTTATCGATGCAAATCTAAAAATCTTTTTATAATTACTACATGTGTATAATTCATTATATCAATGAAAAAATTGTTCTTTAGCCCAAGTGGAACTGAAAATGTCCTATTTAAAGAACTTAAAAACGTGACGACATCCATGAAACTGACGTCACAATTGACGACACGCACTCGAAATGAAACTGAAACGTCAATATTTATAAGTTATTGACATTGTTTTTGGATACAATGCACTTGTTCTGCAGCAGTAATATTGCGCGACTTTAGGAGCGCAATATTATCCGCGAAAGAACGAGTGCATATATCAACATACAAAGTTGATAACGTTTTTATTACATATCTACTATCAAGTAATTGCTTTATGTCTAAATTTTCTTTCTGCTACGAAAAACAGGAAAAAGTACGAGAAGAATTTCTCCGAAAATCTAATAAACAAATCAAGCTGTCGCGCATTCATATTTTCCGCAAGTTGAACCGTCAAATAGATGCCGCAACGTGCGCGTGGACGTCATGGACATCACGCGATTATTTCCACTTAAACGTTTAGAAAACATTTCTCTCTGATATGAAAGCGTTGTCCGCAATATGTACAGTTTCATAAATGGGAGAGCGGTGCATTTAAGTAATAATGGCCCTGCCAAGGTGATAATAGCCCGAGGGCTATTATTTTCTTTTAGGGCCATTTTCACTCAAAGACACCTTTATCCCATCTATTTACCTGTTTATTACACGTGTACTTATAATCTTGTAAGAAAAATTTAAAGTGTATTATTCATTTGTTCAAGCATTTAATGGAGTTTTTCAGTTTCTATACTATTTGGATAAGAGGCTATATGTTGTATAAAATCAAATGCCTTGATAGTTGTACTTTCTTACATAAAGCATAATTTAGGGTTGAAAAAAAATCATTTCATGAAGAATTACTTCGAAGTTAATATACGACTGGGTTGTGCTTTCTTGCCATTGTTATAATCGCCCGAGGGCTTTATTCCGAGGACCATTATGAAACTTGGCGTGCCATTGCGGCTAGAAGGCTTATTGACTTTTGACTTATTGGCCAGCCGTTTATTGGCTTTTTTATCATATACGTTCACTTCATATTTATCTTGGTATTTTCATTTTATATATTTTCCAAACACGTAAAAGAATTATTTGTATTGCTTTTTATCAACAATGCCATCAATAGTTGACAATCGATCTGATTCAGCGCTCTTTCAATCGCCATAATAATGTTGCTTCATGACGTCAACATCAGAACGCGCTGACGTTCTGGTTACCCGGGGCCGTTATGGTTATGGCGCCAGAGGCGCACTGCGCCATTATGGATACAAAAACAGAATCCGTAATGACCGTTTTAAATGGCTTTTTGTTACTATTTATAGTAACGTATATAATCAGGAAAAATATTGCACGATCACAGTCCATTGAAACTCAATCGAAATGATTATAGATATGTAATAAGGAAAAATATTTCTTGTACAACGGACTGGCGTTTCCGTCGACTTTACCCATGCCTGCAAAACCCATCTGGTATCCCCATGCGATGGCTCTCGTTCTGGCTATGATAACTTGCGCTGCTTTGATATTATATGGTATTGTATATGTGAACTTAGACAATTTCAGGTAGGGGAGACCGGGGATAGTTGTTACATTTTTCATATTTTATATTGTATCGGATGAATTATTTAACCGATTTTGTCCAGCTTATTATCTTTGTAAAGCTCAATCATTGCAATTTTCAAATTTGTACTATTAATTCTAAAACAAAGAATATTTCTATCCGATAAAGATAGTTGTATCATGTTGGTGTAATGTAACAACTTACCCCACCGTTGGGGTAAATTGTTACAGCGTCTGGGGCAAATTGTTACAATAAGCAATTTTACAATTTGACAAAGAATTTACATTTTTACAACACAACAGTAAACGTACAATGCTTTCCAGTCTGTTTATAACATGCATAACACAGCATTTTCATTTCACAAATGAATCATTTCACCGAGTTGGTAGTAGAGTCTTTGAAGTTAAACAAAACCTTGCGAATTTCAAACCGTACAGGTCCATACTCCATTTTTTCAGCATTAATGCAAGCCTGAATAATGCTATAGGCCCCTACTATTTACTGAAACTGCTTCTTGTATTTTTTGTATCTATTTGCATGTATATAGGCAATACAATATGGTTAAATCAAAACATCTCTTCTATTTCTCCATCATATCCACAATGATGACAAATAGGACGATGTTTACATCTGTTTGCATTTTTCTTTTGTTTTGTTGCTTTCTGTTCTTTAGTTTTGAGCACTTGTTTTGCTCATTTTTAGCAAATTTTCCACAGTTTCATGGTGAATTCTTATTTTACTATGTTAGCACTCTTTTCGGGCGTATCTGTCAGAAGAGCTCTTTTACATTCTTTCGCCATCCAGCAGTCATTGTAAATTGGCATTTCTTATCTGGAGAAAACGCAGGCCTGTTGTAGTTGTTCGCTGCTCTTAGTGCACTATTAGATTTTATTGACGCCACTGTAATGTTCATTTCTATTCACACCGATCAGGACAAGATATATATATCTCCGCTGAATACGACATCTTCATATACAAATTGCAGTAATGTTTGTATCGCCAGAGGAGCTCTGATGGTTTAAGATGGCAGAGGTGCCAAGGCAGCTACACAAAGTCGACAATATAAGGTAGCGCTTAATATCGTCAGTTACATTTTGGCCATTTGAAAAATCTGTATAGTAACTGGTATGGTCATTTCACTTCATTTTCAGTAGTATGCGCATGGGGTAGTTGTCATCTCTGCTATTCAATGTAACTACAGCATAGAGCCAACAATGTCCATCCCCATATGCAGCTTCCTGGTTCAATCGGGCATTTACTTTAACAATAGTAGTTTTCTGGTTTCCCTCGTCTCAAACAGGAAGGCCTAATACGGTTGTTCCAGTCTCAAATAAAGATTCTCTTGTGAATCTTCTCTTTGGGGTCAACTGGTAGTATGTACCAACGTGCCCCACACTAATTGTAACAACATGCCCCGACCCCACGACACGTGACAAAATCTAAGGTAGACAACTCAGAGAAAGCATGTAACCTCTTGAGATTTTGCGATTTTTAGCACAATTCCTTGCTTAGTCCAACAACATTTTTAAAGTTTTATATATATTTCAAGTGTGCACAGGAACCAAAAATGTATGAAAAACTCGAAAATTTACTTACGTGGCCTAAAATCTAGCTTTTTGTTCTATTTTTCAAATAACTGTCACCAAGTTAAATAACGCATCCGTAAAAGATGGCGACTTTTAAAACTAACAAACACGCATAATCTGTGACTTTACTGGTTCAGTGCCTAAATCCGGACAGTGCTTAATAATTCGGACACCGTTTAAAAATGCTTTACGATTATGATTTTTTACTAAAATGAACAGGATCGACGCAAAAGGAAGCTTTGATGACCAGCTGTCAACAACAGTGTACGAATGTAAGCTTTTTCAGAGAAAACTACCTTCAAATATCTGCACCCCATAAAGTAAAACATTGCGTGTGTTGGGGGATGACGTCACACAGCGCGCGCCAGTTACTTACGGTGCGATGAGGTGCTGATTAAATAAGAAAAATATTCTGCCTATTGCAGACGACTCTTTTTGTTTGCTGATCGAAACTGATGTAAAACATGTTTTAGAATTCCGTACTACCCTCAGTATTTATTTATAAGATTCAACCAATTTCTGTTATATATCAATTAATTCAATAGAAAAAAATGCCAGCATTGAAGCAATTCATTAGATAAAATCTTCGCTGTTTCATTATAATGATCCCCGTAGTTGTGTCAAATCGTACGACAGCGACAGAACCTGAATGTAAAAAAGAATAATTTTAAATATTAATTTTTGTTATATTTATAAATTTTATTATATTATTGTTATATTTGGCAATTATATAAAGTTAGAAACTAGTCCATATGATATCACGTGATGAACAGGTAATAAAATTTCATTCCGACGGAGATGTTTATATATATTTACAGGACTGTATTTAACTGTTTTATTTTAAACGAAGTCGTGTTTATTGTTATTTTTGGGTGCACATATTCGTTGCATTTTATACCCAAATAGTGTCCGAATATATAAGCACTCTGAAGGTCAATTTTGACAGCTTTTACTAGCCCAATTCGGGTGATATTTTTGTGATGAAATCAGCAATATACGATTGTGTTGTTTCGCAAAGAGATTTATAAAGAGCCTACAATTATGCAGTTAAAATTTTATGCACGTGTGGTTTCATAATGCAAAGTTACTGTCAAAAACCCACCAAAAGTGTCCGGATTTAGGCACTTGACCAGTATATGATGCGTCATCACTTCAATATTTGCGATGTAACAACCTACCCCATGTAACAACTATCCCCGGTCTCCCCTACTTTGAGACCTACTCTTCATCCTATTTATATGTAGTATTTTGTCGGTCTGAAATACGTTATTTTACGGAAAGGACATACCGTTACGCTTTAAACGATAAAACTAAAGTGGAACTTTGTTATTGTGCTTCACTTGAATGTAATGACGTCACTTCGGCTTACGGACGTTCATTTCCCGCGCTCTGGGTGCATGCTCTGCCATAAGAATGAGTACTGCAAATGAAGTACATTGTATTTCTAATTGCTTTTAAATTTCTGTTGTTATTTGTGAAATACGGTATGCAACAAAAATGATCTGTCAGAATGAAACGCTTATTTTTATACGATGTGCAAGAAAAAAATCAGTTATGTGTTAACGAACTCGACAGAAATATCCGTCCTGAGGTTACTTGCGCCTTGTATTGTTACGAGTTATGACGTCTCAGGTTCCTAATACATTTGCACGACGTAATAATAATTATTATATGCGGACAAAATGAGCAATACGCCTGCACATGGTGCCGAAAACATTTGTACGAAATAGCTAATTTATGTGGAAAGTTCTTGAAGTAATGCTTTACGATCCTGATTATCTATACAGAATTGATTACCGGCGTAGACATGTACGTACTATCTAATAAGTGTGAATGTATAAGCTATTTTGTAACATTAATGAAGCGTTCTACGTCTCTCCGAGATAATTGTGCCATGAGAAAATCAACATAGTGGGTTTGCGACCAGCATGGATCCAGACCAGCCTGCGCATCCGCATCCGCGCAGTCTGGTCAGGATCAATGCGGTTCGCTTTCAAAGCCAATTACAATTAGAGAAACCGTTAGTGAACAGCATGGATCCTGACCAGACTGCGCGGATGCGCAGGCTGGTCTGGATCTATGCTGGTCGCAAATGCACTATGTTTGTTTTGTCATGGCGCGGCTTCATTAAAGATTTTTAAGGTTCGTGGTGACGAAATGCGCAAGGTGCCCCTCCGAACATTATTTCATATACGGACGGGCATCTTGGTAGAGCAAACGACCTTTTGCAAGCGTACTGCATGGATTTCTTACATGAAAATCCCACATCCAAAGCTAAAGTTCAAGCACATAGATGAAAAGGCAAAATAAAGGAAAAAGGCGTTTCAGTAAAACGACAAAGTAAAGGAGATTCGAGTCACTGCACGACTTTTATGAATTATGTTTGAAAAGGAAAAGTAAAAGGGTGATGCAATATGCTGCATAAGTTTGGATTATCTTAGTAAATGCACAAGTTTCGAGAACTTAATAAGGAAATTGGGAGATGAAAACAACGCAAAATACTAGCAATGAAATTTTCAGGAAATGCGCGTGTTTAAAAAGGACGAGAAAGAAAGACATGCTGTAAAGTTTAGAATAATATAATTGTTATTTTCTTCCAATTATTAAAACCTTACAGGTTCTCTATCCGCCTTTAATGTAAAATGTAAACATTACATTGCATAACATGTATACACATTTTCAAAACTGACTGTAAGAGTAATGGTTCAGCTGAGCACCACTTTTGTGTAGGAGCCATCAACAATGCTTACACGATTCCATGGAATTTGATATAAATGAAAGATACTTATTTCTATTGAAGAGCATTAACCTTACATTTTAATTTTCATGCTGAAATTGTACATGATTTTATTAATCCATTTCAAAGAATTTTACTCCACCCTGCGTAATACTATAATGTGTATTATTATAACGACAAATACATTTGTCATACTGATTAAATTGTTGTATCTTGCCCAGACGTCATCCAGTCATTTACGAAAATGTCAAAGAAATGTTCTCGACGTAAAGATAAGATGTACATAAGAATTTTCTACAAGTTCAAATGGTAATTATGATACTGAGACTTTGCAACACTGTATGTGAGACGTTGTCACATAATCTCTGTAATCGTTGCGGCCTTGCAACATTTATGTAGCTTACATATATGTATTTGTAACTAGTTCATTGTATCTTGCAAAATGCTGCAAATAGCTAATATATCTTCCACACATCAAACTCATCTTTTCAGTTATGAAACGTAGAATATATACGCTTAATTACACATAATATATGAATCAACAAGGTCATTCGAAGCGACACCGTAGCTTCATCGTTGAGGTATGTCACATGATATCGATGAGACTTGACTTACGTTGGAACGTAGCTCTCCTGGAGTGATTTTATAAAAAGTAATAATAAAAGAAATACTCATTATTAACAAAAATTAAAATATTTAAAGATATAGAAATCAGACTGTTTGTTATGCTTATTAAGTGAAGATTAATCATATTAAATTCTATTTACTCCTATTCAGCAAATATTCTTAGTACTTTCATAAAAATACTGTCTTTATATTTATTGGTCTATTTTTAGCAAAATACTGTTCACTGTCCGAGATTCCGGGAGATTTCCATGATTGGTATGTTATCTTATAGACCTATTTAGTTGGTTAAATGTTTCATATGTGCGCGTTTAAAATATTTCTATATTTTCGGAATAATGAAACAAATATGAAAATTATAAATCATTTTCAAGTTTAATTCAAGCTTTAGGAATAATACAGAGCTATAAAAACTGATGGACTGTTTTCTTTTGTTGACTTGAAATATATATAAGAAGATTAATATTACAAAATTATCATATAATATTGTTTAACGTTCTTCTTACCTTGCTAAAACAAAATACATCACATTTAGTTTAGTTTTAGATTGTTCTTGGTAAGCAATGTTTCATGTTTATACCAGAAATGGTGAATGCCAATATTTCCAAAAAAAAAAAAATCAACGTGTGTTCTGATGTTTCGACATATCTGTTAAAATATAACCGCTATTTCAAATTACAATAAAGATTTATTTTGTTGGGTGGTTTTTCATTTGATGATCTGTACTTTATATGTTGTATCTATTGTGATGTTCTGTGTTTGAGAATATTTGTACATGAAGGACATATCTTTCCGTGTTTTTAACGGTACTAAAAACTCGTCTAACACATTAGAGTGTAAGTAGACTCGTTTACTGTGATACATGAATGAATGCGTAAAATCACACGCTAACAATGTAGTGGTTAGAAGAAAAGCAATCGTTATATTGTATTGTATTCCTTCTATTTTTGAAGAAAATAACATGTAGACGTAAAAGAATTATTTGGCGGCTTAGATAAACTGAGTTTGTGGTTACTCGACAGAGCGTCGTGTCATTTATTTATAAGCAGTTACCATGATGACAGATAATTTTATTAACATCCTTTTCATTGTTCTTTCTTTCTTTTAAATTTCGAATTACCCTTGTAACATATTTCAATTAGCATCGTTTTCCTTCTATTTTTGAAGAAAATAACATGTAGACGTAAAAGAATTTGGCGGCATAGATAAACTGCGTGTGTGGTTACTCTACAGAGCGTCGTGTCACTTATGCATAAGCAGTTACCCTAGTGACAGATAATTTTATTAACATCCTTTTCTTTTTTCTTTCTTTCTTTTAAATTTCGAATATATTAAATCAATCACAGTCTATACATACAAAGCCGTCACCAAAACAATCATATAGATAACACCGTTTACAAAATCACGTGCATTAGCAGGACAACAAAAAGTCATTTGAATATGTTCTCCGAATGAAACTGTCGATCATTGAACTTGCAAATATATATTCCAACCATCGAAAAGGTAACAAAAAGAAATACAAAATGTTTCCTTTCCCTTTCTTTAAGTTTTTTGTTTTCAACCAATCAAACATTCTCACATATTTGTTCCGTAGAAGGAAATATTCGAAATATTGGTTGGCCGTTTGTTTATCGGAATTAATCATCGATATTGCTTGTTAATCAGTAACATAACAAAAGGCAATGTATATCGTATTATCGAAATTAGCAGTTTAGTACCTGGTTACTTATATCTTCGTTATTTTCTTATGTATTTATATCCACCTACGACAATAATGTACATTCAAGCAATTTGTTTGTTCCCAAC
>NW_026459053.1:0-61386 GCF_021730395.1 Mercenaria mercenaria
AAAAAACATTTGTGCGAAGCGTTTGAGGAAAGTATTGACTGCCGCAGGCAGACGATTTGAGCCGAGGAAAGCACTAATTTTCCAGTCTTCAACGCTTTTAAAATAATCAAAATCAGTCGAGTAATAAAGAAGTTATAAGCAAAATGTTACCTGAATCGAGCGATTTTCCATGTGGACGCTGGGTGGCCACAATGATATACAAGTATTATGCATCAACAGAAAGGAAATTCTTTCCTTTACGTATATGAGGGTAAAGGCCACTGGACATTCACATTTCAACAACGTATTTATCGCTGTACTACGTGTTTAAATCCTATAAATTGCATTCATAAAACAAATTGTGAAATGGTTGAATATGTATGTAAATTAAATTTTATTAAAATAATACTAGTTAAAATATCTTACATTTTTAATGAATGTTTATTTTATGGTAGTGTGTATATAAGCTACGAGCCTATATACAAAGAAATACATAATATGATTCGTGTGAGGTGGGGGTGGGGGTGGGTGAGGTTTATCGGGTTCTAAATTGAAATTACGCCCTCGTTTAGAAAAGACACTGCTATTTATTTTCATACAGACTTATATAGCAAAATATACGCTCTAAACATTCCTATTAAAACTTCACTTTTTTTTTAAAATATTTGTCATATCATTAGTAGTTTTGAATGTGTCATTAGAAAAGAATTTTGATTAGTACTTGAAAATGTTGGATTCCATTTTTGTTGGATCCCATGAAGCCACAAGTAAATTCAAGAGTTTTGAAAAATGTACAATTGAGCTACATAGGATTACATAAGGAAATTGTCTCCAGTGGTAGGAACGTTTAGAAGTTAATGACAATATGTAAAATAACTTCCTTATAGTACAGTGATGTATAAACTAATGAATTTGAAAACTAAGAGTTCTGGAAAAGCAAAAGAAACTTTATGGGGAATAGCTCCTTTCAAACGAAATTTGAAGATTAAAGTCCAATTTCAGTGATTTCTTACTCAAAATGTCATAAGTTTCTATACATGTGGTAAAATATTGAAACGATTTATGTAATTGTTACAAAGATTGTCATACTTTATGTGACAGATCTTGTTATATAAGATCTCACTGTAGTTAAATCAAACCGTGCCTAAACAACACAAATGGCGACATTACACGAAGAGGAAAGTTTTTCCTGAATATTGTGTTTTTTAAAACATGCTGGAGAAAATAACCTAGATATAAACCTGGTGCTCACGCTTTTGGAACATTCCAGTCTTTGTTGATAAGCAAAAAATGTTGTAGTTTTCCCGGAATGTTGGTCACAGTTGAATTTTATGTGTAAAAAATATCAGAAAGAATAAAGGTTTTTAATTTTCTTTCGTTCTAATCAGTTGCAGTCTTACCAATGTCATAGTACAATAACTTACCTTATATGTACATAATTAATTACATTTCATGGAAAAGCCTTGAAACGATATGATTATTGACTTGCACACAGTTTCTAATCAGCAATATGTTCACAGAAGGTTTTAAATTATATTACAACACATACGGCTATTATCGATGGATCAATCAAAGATATTTATAACATAATACAACATTCACCAACTTAATGTGATCGTGCTGTTGTTGACAGATGATAATTTAGAAAGCGATCATCATCTAGTTGAACCTTATTGAGTTTTATATATATTTACAGAGGATGTGCCATAAAATAAAAGCTCCACCCAATAGGCGAATGCTATGGTATGCAAAGATTGTTGGCATTTCTTAAGATTGCGCACTTAACATAACCCATACTCCGTGATATACCTTGTCATACGTTTGCTTAATGGTATTTTTGTAGTACATATAGAATCATAATGAGCCAGTGATCGATCATACAGCTTTGTTGATGGCTCATGAAAAAAAGGACTCGTGATCAGACCTTTATGGGTGCTACGGCAAAATATTTGAGGATAAAACCATTTTCACCCGTTTCAAGTACAATAAACATTTTCTTTATACAACTACACTACTATACAAATAAGTACGAGATGTTAATTGTGGCATTATCGTTTTGCAATGTAGCGCTTCGAAACAGTAGGAGAGCGCGCCAGAGATCGAGGATTCGCTTACCGGCAGTGTCATACCAAAGACTTCACATAAATCCTACCAATAGCATCTTTGCTTGGCATTCAGTATTAATATGGAGCATGACCTCTTCTTTCAAAACCTTGTGGCGTTGTTACCACGACAACCCAGATGAGAAGAAGAATTTATATAAGTTGCAGAACTTGTTTCAATAGGGGCGATTTTGCTGGTTATCGAACTTGGCCGAGATATTATGCATACAAACATTGTCACCAAATTTGATGAAGATCAGATGAAAACTGTCCGACTTAGAGAGCGGACTAGCTTTTGGACGCCGACCTCCGAGATATTATACCCACAAACATTGTCACCAAGTTTGGTGAAGATCGGATGAAAACTGTTTGACTTAGAGGTTGGACAAGGCTAAATTTGCAGATTTTGAGTAATTCAAGGGCTATAACTCAAGAGTGCCTGGGACGACTTTGCTGGTTATCGAACTTGGCCGAGATATTATGCCTACACACATTGTCACCAAGTTTGATGAAGATCGGATGAAAACTGCTCGACTTAGAGAGCGGACATGCTTTTGGACGCCGGCCGCCTGCCCGCCGCCCTCCCGCGACGGGTGTTTACATAGTACGCCCCGCTCTTTCAGAGACGGGCGTATAAAAAGTATTTGAATTGTGTGTCCAATAGCTAACGATATTCGTTTATTTCGTGCAAATTGCTTTTCAAATGATCGAGTTACTTCGGATTGAAATACATACAGTCATATACACTGACCAATTTATTTGTCACATCGTAAAATGGACGAAAGGATTGAAATTCGTAGCTGTATTAAATGCCGCATTAGTCTTGATATAGACCAAAGAATATATTTGATGAATTGTGTGGTATAAATGGAGTTCAGGCCATTTCAATGCGCACAGTTTTTAGGTTGGTTGAAGCTTTTAAAGCTGGGAAATTATCGAAGATGAGAACTAAAACCTGTTACCAAGGCAAACATCGCTGCTGTGTAATCTGTGGTCGAAAAGGATGCGCGATTGTCGGTGGAGGATAAAGCCTGTTGTACTAGCATATCAGAAGGCAGTGTGCAAACAATTCTGACAAAAGCGTTTGGATCTGAGAAAGGTTTGTGCTAGGTGAGTTCCTCATTTGCTCACCGAGGAGCAAAAGAAACAACGTCTTAAATGTGCCCGGGAAACGTAAAAAGGCTGTGATAGCCGGTTATTTCTTACTTGCTAGCAGGTGACGAAACCTGGGTGCACATGTTTGAGCCACAGAGAAGGGCTGATAATAAGCAATGGAAGCGAAAAGACCAAGAAACGCCCCTGCATTGCCACGAAACCAGAAGTTCGAAAAAAATGTTGTACGCAATTTTCTTCGATTCTAGTGGGTCAGTCGTTCAAGTGCATTGTCCATCTCGTTATACAGTCACTTGATGATTCTACAATAACTGAAGAAAGAGTTTTACAATAAGAAACGTCCAAGAAAATGATGGTCAGGAGTCCATCTTATGCACGACAACACTTCCTCTCACAATTGCGAGGTTGTTAAGTCTTTTCCGGCTTCCGCAGCTTTCATGCAATTTTATACTGTGAACATACTGCTGATTTAAAATTTGGCAAACACCAGTATATTTGTCAAACAGTAGGTTAATTTGTTGTCATACATTTCCTTAGTTCAGAATAATGTCAGGATACGATCAAGTTATTTAGATGCCATTTTCCGAAGTAATTATATATCATTTCAGGACTTTTTCATTAAATGTAATGAAATTATTTACATATAACGTAAATTATACAGCTATGCCATCGGTAACGTTGTAACTGGTATCAGAATGAAAAGTAATTTGACACCTTTAGTCGTTCTGCTGTTTCGGACACTAATAATATCCAACCCGTTACCTCCTGAAACGAGAAATTATGAAGCCCTACAATGATGTGTTTGTATTGCACTGAACCTTACCTATTAATTTTTGGCATTGAACCTTACCATGAAAATTAAAATTTGGTTTTGAGAAAATTTAGAGATATTTTTGGCACCAGACAGATATCTTTGGGCGTATATTTAAAACAGAAACTTATAGTTTATGATTAAAGTATGTATTATTGCGCTCTGGCTAGTTCGGATGGTTTCGGTGTGGTCCGACAATAGGAGTTGAGTAGGATTTACCGGGCTGGGATCTCGAACTCTGGCTATGTGGTTATGTAAAACTGGACTATCATGAAGGCTTGCGACTTCCGGTCTCGTGATTAAGAACAGATTGGGTTTGAATGCAATTCTGCTTTGTTGGCAGATTCACTAAGGTTATTTTACTCCAGTTACACTACTTATTTTACCAAGATTTACTTAAGGTCTACTTAACACTACCAAGAAATCATTAAGATCAAATAATTTTAAACTGCAAATTTATTTATTTGGTCCCTAACAAAAATTAAGACAATGCATATAGAATACTGTTTCTAAATAAATACTATAATAATGTATCAGCAAAACATCTTAGTTAACAACAAACAATATCAAATATTTAGAATCTTTAAATGGAACAAATGCCTGCCTATCAACCTCAGTATTAAATCTTAAAAAAACTTAATTTACTGTTACAAGTTATTTACTTAAGCCAAAATAATCAAGACTGGAAAAATTCTTAAGTCAAAAAGTGAATTACTGGAAGTTACCAAAAATAGGTTAAGCTCTTGAAATTCAAAGTCTGGAGTTTTTTTTAATGGAGCTACAAAAAGCTATTATACTGACTAAGTGCACACCAAAAACATGTGTGCACACACCAACTAAGTGGGTGCACACAACCAAACTCTGGGAGTGGAATGTACAACTGTGTGCAGAATGTACACATCAAAACAATGTGTACATGGAACAGCCAAAAACTATGGTTAAATCATAAGAATCAGAGTTTAAACTACTAAAATAAATTAAGTTGTTTGAAAACTGGACATAAATCAAAGGTGTAATTCCTAAATAAAATGACTATTGCCCGAGAAACTCTGACCCTTTGCTTAAATTAAAGAAATTTAGCTTAGAATTGTTTTGACAGTTGGAACAATTCCTGGAATTCTTCTATAGGTTGTCAAGGGTAACTACCCAGGATGCAATGGGGCAAAATGGCTGCAGCCAGACAGGGATGCTGCACTGTAATCAATTTAAAATGCAATAACTTACAGAATACATTAAATAGGATGACAATCTGACTCTAAAATGATGCAATAGTAAGTAAAGAAATTATTTACCTAATAAATAATTGATGACATCAATAGTATTGGCAGAAATCTTAGGAAAATTGTGGTGACACTGTGCTAAAAATAGAATACATTAACAAAACACTGGGATATATCAATATATTCGTGAATATATCAATATATTCGTGAATATTTTGAGAAAAGGTATTATTTAAGCAAAATGCATTGAACCTTACCCTATGATTTTATTTACATTTGCCTCGATTCGAATCCTATGACCAACATTTCGGTAAAACTACAACAGCTTTTGCTTATCAAAAAAGACTGATATATTCCAAAAAGTGTGTAGTAGGTTTATATCTATGTGATTTTCTCAAACATGCTTTAAAAATACAATATCTAGGAAAAACTCACCTTTTCGTGTAGGGCCGCCATCTTTGATGTTTAGGTAAGGTTCAGTGCGATTCCCCTATGGACGTAATAACTAAAACAAGGACACGTATTAGTATAAAGACAGACCACATAATCTTAACAAGGTCCTCTAATCTGTTTACTTCTCCCCATGCTTATGTTTTGCTTTATTTATCTGTTACTTTTGCACTAATGTTAGAGCCTTTCTCAGCTGGGATTTTATTTACATTGTGTTGTTTGACTTGTTGAAAAATGGGTAAGTGCGAGGTTGGCATGCCCTAAACGCGTTAAAACCCCCAGTTTCCTTTAGTTAGGTTACTGACTGTTCCATGGCGGTGCCCCTATTTTCTTGTCTGTTGTAAGCTTTTTTCCTCCGCCCCACTCCCCCTATTGCCCTCTCCTTTCCCTTGCATTTACGCTACTTTTTGCATCCCTCCCCCTTTACTTTTAGTAAGTTTTCGTGGCTCCCCTTTGTTTTGGCAGCCGAATCCCAAGATGGTACTTGTTTTTTTCTACTTGTGTGGGTGCGTTTGTATGCTTGTGTGTCTATAACGGTGCCCTACTGTTTTCTTATGTGTTGCTTGTTCGTTTTTCTCTGTTACTCAGTTGATCGTAGTTGTGTGTTTATTGCGCTATTGTGGTTTACGTTGTAGTGCGACTGTTTTTTTTAAAGAACATGGCATTCCCTTGTATATTCGTCCTTGTTCAACTTTCCCCATCGGATTCCTCCCCCCCCCCCCCCACCCCGACCACATTTCGCCCCTTACCATTTCCTTCCCCTCCATCAACATTTAGCATAAATTAATATGTACTTGTTAGATGTTTGAAGCAACCCGTCTGAAATATTTTTCCATTACAGCTTCTTTTTGTTGTGGGACTACTATGTAAATGCGTGGCTCTGGCTCCGGGGCTGTGTTTTTGGTGCTCTGTGCTTCCGAGAAATCTACCCTTACCTATTATCTTTCTTAGTGCATACCAAATTATTTCATATCGATAGTGTTTACTTGAACCACGCACAAGTCCGCTTCCTGGTGTCATATGATACGTGGCAGTGACCCCAATATGGCTAGCCACAACCCCTGTTGTTAAACGACCGACACTTTAACCGTCGTATCTAAATCTTTGTACTCTGGAATCTTTTTAATCTATATAAGTGAAGTTCCGTATGCTAGAGGGTGCTAGAGGGCTAAGGTGTTGCACGTTTAATTATCTCTCTCGATCAAACTCTGTTTTTAGCTTGGTTGCAATCTGTCCTTTCATAGTATTTATTTGTTCAAAATCATGTCATTGTTTTTTGCCAAAAGTCAAACATTTTAGATTTATATGTAAAACTTTTCCGACAATGTGACCAGTAAAACCGTCTATTTGCATTGGGTGGCGTTTTACTGCATTCAAAACTTTGGTAGTTGAAACCCGATATCATCGATGCCTAACGAAGCGGTTAATATTTAGTAAAAGAACAACAAAATCGAAACTCCTCTGTTATATGCAGGATTTCTGACTGTTCGGGAATAACATCTATTATTACATACTCGTTTCTATTCCCCGTTACCGGTGCCGGAAACGTCAATAAACGGGTGCGTGACGTAATTCAGTGTGTGTGTTGCACTATTTTTCTATTTACTTCCGTATTGTCAATCCTATTCAGGCTATTGAACATATTTATGATGTTTACACACTATTTATACGTGAAGATGCGTGTAGATGCGTATGTAATAAAAAGGTTATTATCTTTGCGTCGGGAAATATGCACTCGTTCTTCAGCGGAAGAATATTGCGCTCCTAAAGTGCACATTTTCCGAAACAAAGACAATAACCTATAATTACATTTTTAAAATGAATATTGACGACCTCTTTAAAGACCTAGAATACAGGAACTTTGTGTGTATATATTTTGGCTCGGCGTACGTAGGTCAGATTTTAGCGCCATACACAATAACTAGACTTCAACAGGTTTATCACAAGATACAAAGATCTCTAGCAGAAAAGCCCCAATGTGCCGGAACATATGGGAAAGCTCCATTAAGGTAGGCATTTAAAGTAAATGTAAAATAGTAATAATGAATTCATCACTGAAATACCTAGACATTTAAAAACCCTGACAGACTCATTTATGCACATTTCCGTATATAGGTGAAGAGTTAAATTGTATTGTTGACAAAGTTCAACGGTACTGTATTTAAAAAAAAGCAATACTACTTTGTAAATTGAATTAACTAAGTAGTAATTTGATACCCAGGCCTTATCTTTTTTCGTATGATTCATTAACCTCTCTGATCACGTGTTTCGTAATCCTTTAAAAGTCCGCTTTATTTTGATGCAGCAGAGAGAATGCAACCTTAATACGTTTTCTTAAACAGAAAAATCCTGGCGCATCCGAAATCAGTGATATATATTTATGCAGATATAAAGCTATTATAAAGTGGAGACATTTTTCCGCAAACGCTTGGGGTCATGAAGATCCCGTCTCTTTCGCTCCTGTCTTCTGTTTGTTTAAGTGAGCATAGATGAAAAGTATGGAAGGCCGGAAAGCATAGAAAACGTTTTTACATCAATGCTCTTTATATTACAAGAACCCACATCCGTGAGGTTGAATAACTTCAGGTTAAATATCACAAAAGTAATGGTTTAACTATAGAACATTTTGATCTGACCAATGTCATGAAGATTGCTTCTGTTAATTTAACTCCACTTTATCCCGTTCTGAAACAATTTAAGAACATTAGATTTAATAAGTTCCATGTTGTTCTTTCTGTGGATAAAAGTCACAAAGTTTTATAAGTTTTAACAATATCTACATTTTCATAAGGTGTTTACTGAGTTTTTTAATCTATCAATATGCATCAATTAAAGATATGATCTGGAGATTAACAAATATTATATCATTATGTGTGTCATAAATAGTGTAAATCATGTAAAGCCTAGCTGGAATCCAAGATTTATTGTTGTTGAAGATATTTTGCAAATTTGTATCAAATCAAACCATAAATGAAGTATCTATATGGCTGCAAAAGCCTTAATAGCAAATTTTGGACATTTAAGGGCCATAACTCTGGAACCAATGGTGGGATCTGGCCAGTTTTCGAAAGGTACCTAGATATTATGCCAATACAAGATGTAGGCAAGTTTGATTAGATCTGATTTCAAAATGTTTTTTCTTTTCTTTTTGGAATTGTTTCACAAACGTGGAACAACCCGTTTATTTTTTCATTTCAACAATACGATAATAATAACATACATTGACATTTGAGTATGAGACAATATATGAATTATACATCTGAGCAATACCTTCTTGATTTCATAGTAACTTGAATAAAATACACAGTCACATATTCTTTAAAAAAGCTTTCAAAGTATACGGGTTAATATTCCTATTTTCATAATAGTTGATTAAGACTAAAATATCGTAATAAAAATGTTCCAAATAAAATGTTTAAAGCTTTTGTTCGTCTTTCGCTCATAAAATAAGTTTTGTATATGCAATATGAAATACAATTTAGTAATAAATTTATATCGTTATATTCACGGAGTTCTATCTTGTATCCAATAATCAGACATTTCAGATTCGTGAATGATTTATTAAAACCACATCTATTGAATGTAACTTCAGCTTTTGACCAGAAGGTATCTAAATATTTACAACCAAGGAAAAAGTGATCGAAGTCTTCAAACTCATTACAATATTTACATAATGGACTATTTTCTATGTTCCACTTAAACAGATTAGCATTTGTTGCTATTATTTTATGTATAGTCTTATATTTGAATTGCTTTATTCGATTATCTACTACAACTTTATTTCATACATAGTAAAAGGAATCCCATTTATTTGAAAATAGCTCTTCCCAGTATTTGTGAATATACGGTTTGTTAAATTTGGCGTCAAGTAAAGAATTGTATATGTCTTTGTTTACTGTATTTTCGATTAATTTGTGTTTGATGTACATATAAAAAGACGTTTTAACTTTCGATTTTATTGACTCTTTAGAAGTAAGAATTTCTTACTTCTTTACTTCTTAATTTCCAATGACCAGGAATTGATTTTTTTGAGTTTGCTAATCTCAGCAATCCAGTTGTGTTTGTTTATAAGTTTTCGATATATACTGTTTGTATTAATTCTTGCATAAAAACTACTTTTTTCACTGGATCCGCCCATGTATAAACGGGAGAAAAATCGTGTGCAAACAAGGCAATTCACGTGCTGTTAATACATGATCTTTATTTTTGAAATGCTTTGCCAGGGACGTATACATGTATGTATTTCTGCGCAGATTGATATTTGGCATCTGCATCTTGTTTTTTCCATAATAACCTTTTCTTGTAGCATTATAGACACAATGTATAAATCCATAGTATGTTTAGCTGTATCAGTTTCCAACCCCAAACGTACTGCCCCCATCAATGTACGCACTAGCTTCTCTTAGAATTTACTCCCTTTACAAAACGTCTGTTCAGTTATTGTAAATAACTGTGAATAAATAAGTATCGCGTGTAAATTGTGCTATTGCCCGTTTTTAGGTATTATATTAATGACTTATGTTAGTATCAGTCGGTTTGTTTTTACCCGATTGTTCGCAGAATTCATATAATAAACCTCGAAAGCTAGTCACTAGCTTCGTACTCATCCGTACTCTGTTTGTTCGTACTCAAAATAATTCGAATGTAAAGTTGTTATTCTTAAAATAATTGTGTTCCTGTTTATCAAATTTTTAAGTTATATGCAAAATTACGTGTAATGTAACGTTTGTAATAACTAAAAATAAAAATAAGATGCTCCAAAACCTTCAAATCACGCTTTTAGTAGTGTTATTGTTATGTGTGCCCCGGTTATGGATATTTAAAACATGTTTACCGTTTCCAAGAACAACAAGAATGGTAAATAAAAAATGTACCGGAATCGTCAAGTCATCACATATGAAAACAATGCATTTAGTAGTCGTGTAATGTTTTTTATGCAAGAATAGCGACAATACACGTTTGTTTTGTGTATTAACGCCTGCAGAAGCCCTTGGGATATGTTTGTGACCTCGACCTCGGTCTCGGTCACAAACAATCCCGCGGGCTTCTGCAGACGTTAATACACAAAAAAAAAACGTGTATTATCCCTACATTTCACCATTGTCAGAAATAATAACGTTTATGAATATTAAACCAGAGTCAATCCATGATTGAAATAACAGACATTTTCCATTGTGTTTCATATAACGGTTCCCCCAAATGATTTGTTTCCTTATGTCATAAAATGTTTTGTGTTTCTGTATTTGCTTTGTCGGTTTGTTTTAATTCTATCCAAATTTCAATGAGGTTTTTGTAAAATGATGGAATAGACAAACTAAATTTATCCGAAATGAACTTGCAAAACTCAGATTTCTGAATAATATATAATTTACAGACCTCTTGGCAGCCCTGTACACGCTATCTAGGAGTCGTCAACAACATTAATTGCCCCTATTAGATGTACGCACATATCAAGTGTACTATATACTGACTAAAGGTTATGGTTAGATTTTACATAGGTTTAATAGTGTACATTCAATGCGTGCATACACTCAATGCCGGCAATTTAATGCCAACCGGGATCTCATGACCAGACCTCCAGACTGCGTCTAGATGTCCAGGTATAGACCCCTAGTCACTGCCATTAGATCTATATTCAAACCGAATACCAACTTAATGTTAATCTTGCAATATATCCAAGCATTAATTATTGACAGTCTGGAAATAATCCAGAGGTAACCATAAAATTTATGCCAGCTTTATCAGGTGACTTTCCAGTAAATTTATTTTTTCTTTATAATTTGAATAGAATACTAAAATCGCTTTAATCAGTTTCTACAGACTTTCTGTATAACAATGCCAGTTGGACAGTATCTTACTGAAAGTAATCAAATCATTTGATATGCAAAAGTATTGTCTAAAACAAAGAAATTACAAAATAACTGCCGATGTCTTCTTTCGATTAGTCACAAAGCTAAATGTTTATTCAGAGTTATTTCCCTTGTCAAGGTTACTCACTGAACTTCACTAGCCTAAATTGGTTATTTATAGGTATATAACCACTAAATAGCATGATGATACATACTGAAACGCGGTAGAGTGAAAGAAAACACGATGCTATTGAGAAAGAGCACGAGAAAAGGGAGAAAGTTTAGCCTTATTTATATTTGGACTACTTGTGAAAGACGTGCGGAGGCTTACATTTGATTTGATAGCGATCTGCCTCAAAGCACGAAATTTTAGCCGTCTCAAAAAGCGGCCTACTTCTTTTTTTTTTTTATAAATTTAACAAAATTTCAAGCGCTGCCACTGAAAAAATATTTTCCGTGAAACAAAATTATTATAGAGAATCGGCTCTAAAACGAGAAACGAGAAAAGCAATATGAATTGATGATGTGTGACCTAAATTCCAATCTATGCTGTTCAAAGACAACATGCTCTACGGAACCAAAAACATCAAAAAACTAGTCAAAACTTACCGAAGAAGGCGCATATTTATGATATTCAAACAATTCCTGGGGTTGTTATTGTAGTAATTTGCTCTGAAGAGTATTTCTTAACTTTAAGTTCACACCCATGCCGTGCAAAAATCAGTTTTTACCCTCCAGAAAACAATAAATAGCCGGGGAGCCAAGGCATGAAAAAATGGATTTACCTGTCCGGTCATGCTATAGTCAGTTTCTATACATATTATGAAAGTACAAAGTCTCGCGGATCAGAAAAATCGGGCCTGCAAAACAAAAGCTCTTGCAAAATTTGAGAATATCAAGGGGAGATAACTCTGTATATTTGCAGTTTTTTAAGATCCAAATCGTGTTTTTACTAACAAAACATGGCACCATGTTTCTAAAATCAGTTCAAATATATATCCTTAAACATTGCTTTTACGCATAAGGCTTATGCTTGAAAAACACGCAAAATGTACTCATTTTATATACATTTTATTATAAGATTTGGCACCTAAAATACCAGAGAATAAAATAAAAATATTTAACCTAAAATTTACAGTAAGAAGAAGTAACCTTTAAAATGGTCTTATTTCTCAAAGTCATTAATTAATACCGCTGCGAAATAGTCTGTTAGAACAGAAAATCATCTAGACACTCTAGTTCAGGTTTGGCTAAGAAATACACAAATCCGGGGTATTTTATGTACCCCACCCACTTTATATAAGGCAAAAAATGTATAATAAAAATATTCGACCAACAACCAAGAAGATATATTCTTTTTATCACGTATACAATATAATCTATATTTTTGACAATATAAAGCTGGATGAGGGGTATTTAAAAGATTTTAAACAGAAAAAGGGGGTAGGAAAACCTATGTATTTTACAACCGATAATTAGAATAAACAACCCGTTATTAAATAAGAGCAACACTAATGAAAGGCGATGAAACCTTTTCTTGCAAACTATTCATTTAGAAAGTAATTTATTTAAATACTCTTTCGTGCAATTTAGTTTGGTGTTGGCTTAGAAATACGCTAATACGGGGTATTTTATGTACCCCACCCACTTTATATAAGGCAAAAAATGTATAATAAATATATTCGACTAACAACCAAGAAGATATATTCTTTTTATCACGTATACAATATAATCTATATTTTTGACAATATAAAGCTGGATGAGGGGTATTTAAAAGATTTTAAACAGAAAAAGGGGGTAGGAAAACCTATGTATTTTACAACCGATAATTAGAATAAACAACCCGTTATTAAATAAGAGCAACACTAATGAAAGGCGATGAAACCTTTTCTTGCAAACTATTCATTTAGAAAGTAATTTATTTAAATACTCTTTCGTGCAATTTAGTTTGGTGTTGGCTTAGAAATACGCTAATACGGGGTATTTTATGTACCCCACCCACTTTATATAATGCAAAAAATGTATAATAAAAAAAATATTCGACCAACAACTAAGAAGATATATTTTTTTATCACGTATACAATATAATCTATATTTTTGACAATATAAAGCTGGATGAGGGGTATTTAAAAGATTTTAAATAGAAAAAGGGGGTAGGAAAACCTATGTATTTTACAACCAATAATTAGAATTAACAACCCGTTATTAAATAAGAGCAACACTAATTAAAGGCGATGAAACCTTTACTTACAAACTGTTCATTTGGAAAGTACTTTAATTAAATACTCTTTCGTGCAATCTACTCCAGGCGTGGCTACGAAATACGCAAAACCGGGGTATTTTATGTACCCCACCCACTTTATATAATGCAAAAAAAATGTATAATAAAAATATTCGACGAAAAATCAATGAGATATATTCTTTTTATCACATATATAATATAATTTATATTTATGACAATTTAAAGATGGATGAGGGGTATTTAAAAGATTTTGAATAGAAAAAGGGGGTAGGAAAACCTATGTATTTTACAACGGATAATTAGAACAAACAACCCGTTATTTACCATTTAATAAATACAAACATCAATAATAAAAGGCGACGAAATCTTTACTTGCTAATTGTTCATTTGAAAGTAAATAATTTAAATACTCTTTTGTGCAATTTTGTCAAAATTGTGAAATTGTAGGGTATGAACATTACCCCACCCATCTAAAACTATGTATAAAATGTGATTGTGATCAATACAGTTTTTACAAGTTAACAAAGTATAAATGCTTGCTTTGGGGTTGTTTTTACCTTTCTCATGATAAACAGATTGATGGAACGTAGTTCTGATATGTTGAATGTAATGTAGAGTAGAAATTTGACATAATGTGTAACTTTACAAAAAACATGTTTATAAAATGAGACATTTTGAATAATCTTTACTATTCAGAAGATTTTAAAACTAATTAATGTAATGATAATTCATTATATCACTATTCAAGAAATTTTACAAATCGTACAAAAAAGTCGTAATTATATCCCCCAAACATATATAATTCAAATAGATTCTGTCAGAGTTTTAGCTCACCTGTCACGTAGTGACACAAGGGAAGCTTTTGTTATCTCCTTCGTCCGTCCATACGTTTGTGAACACGGTAGAAACCACATTTTACTATTGATTTTAATCAAACTTGCGCGCAACTTGTATAAGTGCTAGGAGACGAGGGAAGAAATCTACTGGCCACCAGGAACAAAAAAAAAAGAAGTCAATGCAACCTTTCAAGGTTATGCATTGGAATGCAGAAGGACTCCTCAATAAGAAAATGAATTAGGGAACAAATTGTTTGATAAGGACATTCAGGTCTGCTGCATCGAAGAGATTCACCTTAGCGAGGATAAATCCTTCAATGTTAAGAGGCCGCCAGTGCTTCCGTTGTGACAGGTTGGGTAGGAGCAAGGGAGGAATCCTAACACTGATGAGAAACAACATAGCAACTTGTACTGGTATAAAATCTCGCTTTAAAAACTGGCCAAAATCTCATAATGGGTTCCAGAGTTAGGGTCCCTTAAAGAGCCAACAGTTTCTGTTTTGGCTTGTGAACAGGGTAGAGACCACATTTTGCAATTGATTTTAATCAAACTTGCACATATATTCTATTGGCATAATATATCGGTTCCTGTCAAAACCTGGCGAGATCCCATAATGTGTTCTAGAGTGGTGGCCCCTTAAAGGGCCAAAATTTGCCAAGTTTGGCTTGTGTAGCCACACAGGCACTTCACTTATATGTTGATTTGAAACAAACTTGCGAAATATCTTTAACAGCAATAAATCTTGACTTCATCAGATCAGATCATAGGTTCCAGAATAACGACCCCTATTTGAACCCCGAAAGTCCCAAAATTTGTTAATTGTTACATTATGAACACGCTAAAAATGACAGTTTACGTACTTACGACTTAAGTCACGATACGATCTCGGTTCAGTTCGAAAACTGATTTGATTGACCTTTTAGCCATAAAGAGGTTTCATTTATGCTTTGATCTGACACAAACTTGCAAACTTGATAATATTTAGACCAAGTTTGAAACTGGATTATGTGGGGTCAAAAACTAGGTTACCAGGTCAAATAAAAGGAAAAGCTTGATAGCACCGTAGAGGCCACATTAATGACGCTATCTTCATGAAATTTGGTCAGAATGTTTGTCTTGATGATTCCTATGCCATGTTAGAAACTGGGTCATATGTGATTAAAAACTAGGTCACCCGCTAAAATCAAACGAAAAGTCTGTTAACATTCTTGAGGTCGTATTAATTACCCTATCTTCATAAAACTTGGTCAAAATATTTATCTTGATGATCCCTAGGCCAAATGTAACAGGTGAACGATATACATGACCCTTTTTTTCTCAGAAAATGCTAGTATAAATCTTAGATAATCTAAATTATAAACTTATTGAATGGCTTGTTTGTCATTACTTATAAATTACCTAGTATATTGCTCTATGTCTGGATGACAAACAACAAATAGTTTTGACTATTGATAGGCAAGCCCTTCAATTAGTGTTTTTATACATGACATTAGAATTAAACATTTGTTGTATTTTTTCACGAATTGAACAACAAAGTGCCATGAACCAAGTATTTATACAGAGTCATATCATTTTAGATAACATTTACTGGTTTGGCACTAAAGGCTATAATAGTAATTAGAATTTTATTTATATGCGGTCCATCTGGAGCACAATTTTAGTTACACATTCCTGCAGTACTAACGACAAACAGTTACATCTATACGTGCAATTTAAGTAGACATTAACATAATACTTCATAATATCATGTGTAACTATTTTTCCGATCTGTATATAGAAATGCTTGTATCAGCTACACCACAAAAATGATTTTATCTCGTACTATAACTTGCACTGGTAAATGGTAATGCGTTATATTGTTTTAACTTTAAATATGTGATTTTAGACTGCAACAGTTCAGTATGTCTTTTTTGCAACTTATACACTAGTATTAATCAAATTCATTTAATTTTAATTCTGTGTCAAATAGACTGTGTTTTATTCTGCGACACTTTAGAGGCATTACATTACACCAGCAGGATACAGTGTATTTTATATTAGATTTGGCGCAGATACAATATCTTAAGCATTTTCCATTCGTGCCTTTACAGAATAAAGTCTGGTTTCCGCTCAATGACGTTAAAAATCAGCTATCATTGAATTCAAAAGAATTATTTTCTGCGGTCAGTAAATGAGCAATATTGTTTTGCGACAACTGATCAAGGAAAAAGGTCACAATTACCTAGTTCACTTATTAAAATGTAATGTTTGTAGTCTGTAGAAGACACCTGATGTTAATAAGGTCCATGTTATAATATTATAACTTACACTCCCCTTTGCCTTCAACAAACCATCATGGGGGCATATGTTTTTTACAAACACCCCTTCTTTATATCATATTTTACATAACTTCAGATAAGTTATATGAGCCGCACCATGAGAAAACAAACGTAGTGTATTTGTGACCAGTATAGCATCCGCACAGTCTGGTCAGGACTCATGCTGTTCGCTTTCAAAGCCTATTGCAATTACCGTTAGCGAATAGCATGGTTCTTGACCAGACTATGCGGATGCGCAGTCTGGTCTGGATCGATGCTGGTCGCAAATGCACTATGTTGGTTTTCTCATGGCGTGGCTCATATTTAGTGCAAATCACCTTAATAATAATTCTAAGATATGTTTTAAAATTAGTGAAGAGTAACTGCCCTTGACTTTTCATTTATCAGTTGGATAAGTTTTGCAGTCACGAACTTTCCAAATAAATCAGCATTTAACTATAATCATTTGAAGAGAACAACGGACTAGCAATATCGTTTTCCGTGCATTTTCGCTATTTTTGCCCCTATGGTATAATCATTTGCCTTATTCAAGGTGGGTTGGTGAATAAATTACTTCTGTTATTTTTTTGGATTTGACAAACTTGCAAATGAAAGTTACTAATAATTCAAATGAGATAGTAAAAAATTAAAGTTTGAACGTAAAGATTTCAGTTCTTTTCGGTAGTGTTGCTTGCATTTTATCACATCACAGTGAACAGGTTGTTAATTCTAATTATTGGCTACTGTTTTTAATCTAAAATCTCTTAAATACTCAGAATCTATCTTTAAGTTGTCAAAATATAGATTATATTGTATACGGACAAAAAGAATATCTCTCCTTGATTGATGGTCGAATATTTTTATTATACATTTTTTTTTGTATTATATAAAGTGGGTGGGGTACATAAAATACCACGGATTTGCGCTTTTTGTCGCCAACCCTAAACTAGATTGCACGAAAGAGTATTAAAATGAATTTCTTTTTATAGTTTGGAGGTAAAGGTTTCATCCCTTTCATAAGTCTTGTTCGTATTTATCAAATGGTAAATAACAGGTTGTTAACTTATTATCGGTTGTAAAAGACATCATTTTCAT
Organism: Mercenaria mercenaria; assembly: GCF_021730395.1. Lineage (NCBI taxonomy): Eukaryota > Metazoa > Mollusca > Bivalvia > Venerida > Veneridae > Mercenaria > Mercenaria mercenaria. Next base: position 17,995 of record NW_026459053.1, read on the forward strand.
ATCCCTATTTTCTATTAAAATCTTTTAAATACCCCTCATCCATCTTTAAATTGTCAAGAATATGCATTTCATTGTATGCGTGATAAAAAGTACCTATCTCCTTTATTTTGGTCGAATATTTTTATTATGAATTTTTTGCATTATACAATTATATAAAGTGGGTGGGGTACCCCCTTTTTCTACTTAAAATCTTTTAAATACCCATCATCCAGCTTTATATGGTCAAAAACATAGATTATATTGTATACGTGATAAAAAGAATATATCTCATTGATTTTTTGTCAAATATTTCTATTATATATTTTTTTGCATTATATATAGTGGGTGGGGTACATAAAATACCCAGGATTTGCGTATTTTCTAGCCAAACCTGAACTAGATTGCATTATAGTGTATCTAAATAAATTACTTTCCAAATGAATAGTTTGCAAGTAAAGGTTTTTTCGACTTCCATTAGTGTTGCTCTTATTTAATAACGGGTTGTTTATTCTAATTATCGGTTGTAAAATACATAGGTTTTCCTACCCCCTTTTTCTGTTTAAAATCTTTTAAATACCCCTCAGCCAGCTTTATATTGTCAAAAATATAGATTATATTGTATACGTGATAAAAAGAATATATCTACTTGGTTGTTGGTCGAATATTTTTATTATACATTTTTTGCCTTATATAAAGTGGGTGGGGTAAATAAAATACCCCGGATTTGCGTATTCCTTAGCCAAACCTGAACTAGAGTATCTAGATGATTTTCTATTCTAACAGACTGTTTCGCAGCGGTATTAATTAATGACTTTGAGAAATAAGACCATTTTAAAGGTTACTTCTTCTTACTGTAAATTTTAGGTTAAATATTTTTATTTTATTCTATGGTATTTTAGGTGCCAAATCTTATAATAAAATGTACATAAAATGAGTACATTTTGCGTACTTTTCAACCATAAGCCTTATACGTAAAAGCAATGTTGAAATATATATATATGAACTGATTTTAGAAACATGATGCCATGTTTTGTTAGCAAAAAAGCGTTTTGAATCTTAAAAAACTGCAAATATGCAGAGTTATCTCCCCTTAATATTCTCAAATTTCGCAAGAGCTTTTGTTTTGCAGGCCCGATTTTTCTGATCCGCGAGACTTTGCACTTTCATAATATATATAGAAACTGACTATAGCATGACCGGACAGGTAAATCCTGTTTCTAGGCACTTTTCGCACTTCTGGCTCCCTGGCTAAAAGTTATACCTATATATTTAAGTAGATTTAATGCACTGTCATTAGTTTTATATATTCGTTTATTTAAGTCTCATCATTGTACAACATTTCATATACATTCGACACAGTTCCTGAAATAAAAGTACAGTGCCATCCAAGAGACTACATGTATACAATGTTAAAAATCATGTCTTATACAACATCTTGACAAAAAAATGTAAAAAAAAAGAGAAAAAAAGAGAGAAGTTTTGAGATAACAATTATTCGGGACGTAATAGTTATGCCTGAAGTTTACCTAATACTATAATTTGTAAACGACTAAACTTTTAACAATATGTGCGTAGTTAAGAAATGACTTCACCAACGGTAAAAGGGTTATTCTAACACGATCCGATTCATTTTCCTATTGAACAAAGAAAGCTGAAAACAGTGAGTTTTGATACAACAATTCACTGTTCTGGCGTCTCAAACATTACGTCATGGCGTCAAACGGCATAGCGGCGCACTGGAAAAGAAACCGGTTGAAAACGGGCAAATATCTAATGAATGTACTTTAAAGTCGCAGGTAACGTGTTAGAATCGAAATAATATATCTCATTCAGTGATTTGCTCTTGAACAAAATCATTGTTTGGAGTTCAAATGCGTATTATTATATCACTTGGGCTGCGACCTCGTGATATAATTCCTTCGCATCTGAACTCCAAACAATGATTTATTCAGCGACAAATCACTAAATGAGATATATTATTTCTTAAATAATTGCCGCTTAACATAAAATTGGCCGGGTATTTTGTTTGTAAACATGTCTCGAAACATGTACATATAAAATCTAAACATGCCGACTTAAAAAATTGTGAATCCGAATATATGGAATGCATTCAATTTTGTACGAAAAAGAAACGTCCATGACATGCTACAGTACTTTTAATATGTTACGAACTCGACTTGAATTTAATGTGAAAAAATAGACTGGATAAAGATGTACATTGTTGACAAAGTTTATTTATTTATTTGGGTTTTACGGCGCACCAAGACAAAGATTTAATTAACCTACTGTTTGAGCATAATCCGTATCAGGGGGTTTAGTGAATTGCAAGAATCAAGTATTTATACACTATCATAAATGTCCTCTAGGGTTGTAGTAAGATCATTTGAATTTAATATATCTTTAATAATGTCAATTTTATGGCCAAGAATGTAATATATCACGTGCAGAATCACAATTTTGAAAAGAATATATATTTCATTTTCAAATTCTTTACATAGAAATGTTTTATGCCGAGTATTCTAAAAAGTCCTGACAGTTTACATAACAATCCACTCTCAAATTAAGTCAAAATTTTAATTTTTAAGAAGTTTTAGTATTAGAAAATATCCGAAATGCAATCAAAATCGTTTTTACTATAAATTCAAGATAGTGAAAAAATAATATTCTAAAATTTTTGGAGCTACGAACATTTCTTTAATATGTTGAAGCCAGATTATTTTATTCAAGCAAATCCATTTTTTAAAGAAACAACCCAACGCGTCAGTATATCAAAGTAAGCTCTGTGGGCTTTAGCAAAATCTAAAAAAACCCCACACATTTTAACAGATATTACTGCTTAGTTTCAGCCGACCATCATGCAAAAGAAAATACCATTTTGTAATTGAGCCGAGACATGAAAGAGCTACATTAAGATTAATTATTATATAGGTCAAGTTTGTGGTCGATCTTTTTTAGACTCTCTCCTGGTGGTTGTCATTATATATCAAAGAGAGATGCAGGATACGAAGCCCGCTCTATGACTTTGGATTGGATGAGAAATGCCGATTAGCCATTGGAATGTATGTCCTTGGTGCAGTTTAGGGACAGGTATTTTCCTTTTCTCTTGGATTGAGACCTGTCTTTTAAATCAAAGGGATACGGCAGGATGAGTGATCAGACTGGATATTAGAGAAATGTTATTAAATGGATAATATTTTTATTTCAGGATATAAATTCCTTTCTTGACCTCAAAGGATTCACTGGTAACTTACGTTTTTACTACATTTCCAGATGCCCGGTACCAGCACTTCCATCAGGGCTTTCCTCTTTAGGAGAACGAACAACTTGAAGGCTCTGCTATATTTAAGGGAGGTGAAAGGTAACTGCTGCATGGAAATACCGACTAGAAATATGCCATCCAGAGCACCAACAAAACGGCCTCGACAGATTTTGTTTTAGCAATTCACTGTCACCCTTGACCTTTGCGCATCATATTCTAGCTAGAAACAGATTCATTTATATTAAAATATCAGTTATCAAAAATGCATGCGATATAGATGGTCTTTAATGAAGTTGTTCTGATTGCTCAATACAGGTCATTTTTTGACATTTTTATGTGCGTTTGACTCTGCAAACACGTATCTGTTTGTAATGAAATTCTTGTATATGGTACAGTATCTAAGAAACAATTTGCAGTGGAAACATGTTTTGATTTATTTAAACATGATCGTTGGGTGCATTTTAATCATTTGTTCATTAGTTTTACATCATGTTGAATATCATCACTGTGAGAATAATCAGGTTGGCAAAAGCAAAGTGAAGAAAGTCTGTTCTTTTATTGGAAGAAAATCTGTCTTACTGTTTGTTAAAAACGTCAACACGAGTGATTCCTTCTAGCCTGAACGCATTTGAACTGTACCAAAAAAAGCAGTTACCACGACTAGGGACATTTCATCTACCCAATCCATGGTAATTTAAAAATCTGGTCTATTGTAATAGTCGCCACCGGTAACTGACATAGAAGTTTTTGGGGCAGGATAGCGGGAGAATCTCGGATACATTACGCTCGAATTAAAAAAACTCTCCTGTTCTCTTATGTGCCAGGCGTTATGCACAAAATACACAATTCCTATCGGAATGTAAGCTACTAGTATTTAAGCTGAAGGAGTGGGGGGAGGGGTGTGAACTAACGATCCCTGGTCACAAGTTCGTTGTCAGACAGTGTCTGCTTTTTACTGGTCTGCCTGCTTCTCTTTTGCTTTTATAATTGCATTCTGCATTAATGCTTGACTTATGTCGTCCAAGTCAGTGTTAGAAATACAATGTCTGACCTTTGCCAACCTTGTAACCTAATGCAATGTATTTTAAACTGATCATTCTAAACTTTCCCAAACTGAACATGAAACGTTAACACTGCAAACTGTTAATACTTGATGACTATATTAGGCAAAACTGTAAATTCTGCTTATGCAAGGGCTGGCTAGACTTCTTATAACAGGAGACCTGCTAGATCAGTTTTAAAATACTTGTTACAGACTTCTGACCATCCAACTTTTTCATCAGTACATGCAATAACAACCCACCCTTTATTTTTGTAGGATAGTCACTCAGATGAAGTGTTCTCTTTTGATATCAGGAATTTGAATGAATAAATTTATGATTTTATGTACAGTACACGAGTTTACTAGTTTCCACTCTTTTCTAATACAATCATTTGTAGGCAATACCGGACAGGATTTTGCTCTGCAACCATGGTGACTGGCTTGTTCACAGTAACTTGTCTGCGAGAGGTTTGAATAATTCACAGCAAACTTATTCGCAAGAATCAGATTTTTTTTTATTGATTTTTATACATCGTTTTACAACACAACAGTCAGATATTGTGGTTTGCGGTGCTATATATTTGTTCTCTTGCTTTAATGTTAATTTGGATTAATGTGTACTTTTTCTATAATATGGGTATTTGTATTGTATTTTGCGACTATCCAGATGTTTGGTAATGACATTTAGTATGTTATAAAACTTATTTGTTAAAAAAAAAATAGGCGTTTAATCAAATAAGAATTTTCTGTTTAAGTAGTGGAAGTTCACATACCGGTATTTGTTCTCTGTAAAAATAAGTAGTAAACATTTTCAATAAATGCATCCGTTTCATCAAACTTGCTGCAGTTTGGTTGAACGAGACAAGACTGGATTGCTGTTATGACATTTGTCTTGTACACATCGCAACGGCACAAATCTGCCACCATACATATACATGTAAGACAGCGGTCCCTCCATAATGAAGTCAATGGAAATTTGATAATCCATCAAGGCAAACAGCCTACCTTAATAATATCTATATGAAGATCCTTTGGAAGCATAGAATGCAACCAAGCAAAATAATAGCACACTGTTTTTGATAGTCTGTTCACGAGAGGTAATGGAAAGTTACAACACCCCTCATACCCACTAACATGTGTTAAGTGGAACTCTATTACATAGATATTGAATGAACTCCATGATCCCAAAGGACCAGAAAATATAGCAACAATGAATCTGATGTTCAGTGATGAAAAAAGCCAGTGTTAAGTTTCTTTGACATTGCAAACTATGTGTAAAACTATACTTTTGGGACAAGATAAAAAAAGGGGATAAACACATGGAATACTTAATCGAGCTTTTATCAAAAAATGTACAGCCTGAGGACAGCTAAATAATAATTTATGAGATGTTCTTGCTTCATTTTTGCAGGTTCTCCTTCTTGGCATAACAATTCAGTTGGAATCTTCTAAGTGGCTCAGTATACACTGTACTTTAAATTAAGCTATACCTGTACCGAAATGTTGTTTAAGATAACGATTCTAAAATCAATTTTCAAAAAGGAAAACATTTATAATGTTTTTTGAAATTCATTTTTTCACTTTTTGAAATAACTTTGTGTTATTTACTTGAATTTGTAATGCTTTTCTTCACAACCCTATATAGTCAAAGACAATAGAAACTTTACCTTTAAAAAACATACAACTGTAATATATACAAGCTATCATAACTTACTTTATTCTGTCAATCTAAAAGAAGACAGACTATCTGCATTATAAAACAGACTTCATACTAGTTGAATCAGTTTCCTGTTTCAGTCAAAGTGATGAAAAATATATACCAAACAATCATTTTTTTCTCACATCTTGTAATTACTGAATTCTTATATTTTTCAAGTAAATTCGGAAGTACTGTTACTTCTCTTTCTGTATTAAACTATGCAAGATTCAACAATACTTTAACCTTTACCCTGCAATATTTCTGAAATGGACTAGACCATCATTCAATTTGGGCAATACCATTTAATATTCGAAGGGGTTTTCACTGAAAATTTACTGACTCAATAGAGAACAGTGCAGACCAAGATCAGCCTACACATCTGCACTGGTCACAAAGGCAGGATCAATTGCTGCCAGCAGGCTAAAGGTTAATATACATATATAGTGGTCACTGTGCTTTTAATCAAAAGTTATAATTTCACATAAGAATTATGGGACCAAACAAATTAACTTTCATAAAGCCTTAGTTACAAACTGACTAAAAAGAAACGTAATACAAAAGTACATCACTTTCAATAGCACTATATACACTTTAAACATGTTCAAATGAACAATTTACTACCAAATCTGTATGATAAATGCCTTATATAATAATGTAAAAATATATAAAATGATTATTTACAATAATGATAATGTCTATGCCTTTGTACACAATGGAATTTACAACATATGTATGTATTTACAAAAAAAAAAAAAAAGAATGAACGCTTTGCATCATAATTATGCACATCTGCTCAAGGAAGTACATTCTATGAACAGGAAAGTCCTTAGCTCCGTTAGTTCAATTTCTCATTTAGTCATATACTTGAATAAATTGCAACAAATATATAAATGCTTAATATCTATAAAATGAACTGATGTTTCTTATTTCATGAAACTTTGAGAAATGATCCATGCCATGAGAAAACCATCATACTGGCTTTCCTCGCAGTCTGGTCTGGATCCATGCTGTTTGCTAACAGTTTCTCTAATTGCAATAGACTTTGAAACTGCTGAAAATGTAATCATGATAAGTTATTCTGAAAATGTAAATATGATAAATTACTCTTAAAGAATTATTCTAATTTTAGTCGCAACTGAAAATGTTTGTTCCTTGTAGTTCATACGTGGAACAAGCTTTTCTTTGTAATTACCGTACAATAGCTTCAAATCAAATAATTCAGAAGCAAAAAAGTAATTTAAGGCAGACTAAAAATAAGCAGTTTATGTTATGGGAATAGTTCAGGCAAACAAAAAAAATAAACAAATTCCGAAAAGCATGATTGGTTGTTTACACAGTGATTCGAAAAGTAGTACCATCATGCTGATAAATATTTGTGACTAAACTGAATTCGGGTAAGTGAAAAAATAGTCCAATTTAAACTTGTGTGTCGCTAAAGTTTCCCTTTTGCAGTCTTTGATGACTTAATTATCTAAAACAATTTGGTACATGAAAACAAGAGTGTCACAAATAAAAGTCTTATCAGTGATTTTGTTTTCACAGGAACAATCAAAAACTAAAATTCTATAACTGCTGAACTGCAGAAGAACAATGGTGTATCTAGCACATCAATAAAGAGAAAAATCTTGGAAGTTCAAGGTCATGCTTTGAAGGGATGAAAACAATGTCTTATTGCACATCTAAAGACTTACAACTATAGTAGCAAAGCTGCCTTGAAGCAAATGGCCTATCCTAGAAAGATGCTGCAAACAAATGTGTAACAAGATTCATCCTAAGTTTTCAGATCTGCATAATCAACAGTTATGCTTAGAGTTACATAACGGCAATTCTTCCTAACACTCATTCTCAGGATGCTTTTAGTCTGCATTTGCAGATGTTTAAAGCAGTAACTAGAATTAGAGAAAACCAGTCATTTCCTTTCATACACTTTAAATGTATGATCAACATCTACTCAGCACAAACTTAAATTGTTCTTCTGGATGATCTAGTAAGACATCGGCCCAAAGTTTCTTTACAGAGCTGTCTCATTGGATCTTCTGTTTTCATCAGAGTCTTGTGCACCTTCACCCCTTGCCTGTTCCATACACTCATCACGCACACGAACTAGAAGTCTCTGCAGTTCTCGATTGGTTGGTGCCAGTTTCAGGGCTTCCTTCAAATCATCCATGGCAGATGTATACATTCTACAAATAGGTAATGTTGCAAATGTTAGTTCAGCTGTAGTTTCTAGACAAGAGAAAAAATTCACTTTCCCTAATTCTTTTTGTGGAACAGCTATTTTCAAGGTAGCAATTTTCCAGTAGTGCATTATACATTAATCATCATCTAAAGATTGACAACCAAAATAATTTACACCGTTTAATATCTAAACCTGAAGTTTTCGTATTTCCAAATTGATGAATAAACTAATGCTCTGCCATGAAGTAAAATAGTATCATGTGCAAAAGCTTTCTCAAATGTAATATGCATGTACAATGTACTTGATGAAACTTAGAAAACACTGTACTTATATTATCTAAATATTTTTGTTTGCACAAGTATAACAAACCTAAACTGGATGGCTCTCGCATATTCAATATTAACAACAATAAAACTTTTTTGCTAGTGACTTAGAAAATAAGCACACAAAATCTCACCTGTGATCCCTCTTTGCCCTGGCACGAGCGTATTAAGCTTCAAAACATTTTGGTTTTAATTGCAATGCCTTCGTGGCCAGTTCTATTGCACCCTCACAGTCCTGTAACAGATTCAACAAATAAGTATCCGGTAATCAACACCGATATGCATAAAATATAAGTACCCGGTAATCAATACCGATATGCATAAAATATAATGTTACACCTGCTAACAGTGATTTCTCCTGTGGGGCTTCAGTTCTTTATTACTGTGAAATAGTTTATTTTCGTGGGCATGAAATTTTGCGGTTTGGGACTAAAAAGCTATTTCATGGAAATTTATAATTCATTGATACCAATTTATATTGAAGGAACAAAACCCCTGAAAAATTGTCCTCCATCAATATAAATGATTTTACAGTATTCTCAATTAACTTGCAATGAGTTAAAACCACCAACAAAAACATTACACCAGATTTGAATGTCTGCTAATACTAAATTCTAGACTGACAAATAGATCAACGTTTAAAACCAAGATGTAAGAAACAATCCCTTGTACAAGAAAAATACTATCAATAATACAACACTTACATTCATTTTTCTCTTGCATCGAGATAGATTCAGCACCAAGTTCAACTTCACTTCATTAAATGTCTTGTAATCATCACCAAAATCCTCCTGAGGAAATTTCTTCAAGGCATACTGGTAACGCTGAGCTGCCTCTTTTGTGCGATTTTTCTGGAAAAATGTTATCGAAATATTTTATCATACCCGATTTATTTCAAAACTAATCTATTACTGCATTTTAGAGACATAATTAAAGAAAAGGAACTTGGTCTATTCCAAAACTTGTTTGCTTGTATACAAAAGAAAAAAATCATATCATTTGCATTTTCATTTAAAATCTTGCTTCAATTTCATTGAGACACAACTACTTTCATTATACAGTACAGCAGGTTGATGCTCTGGTAAGAATAACTTACGAAATAAACTACCTTTGTAAAATGGTATTTGCTCTTTAGAGCTTACAAACTGCAAATCACTTACCCTATACAAGACATTTCCATCCTTCATCAACTTATTAAGCAGCAGCAATATCACATCTGGCTTTCCGGCAGCAAATGCCCACGTCATCTGACCTAGTTTTGCTCCTTTACGCAAGAAACTTACAACAACGGCTGTATTTCTGCGATCGATGGCATGGTCTAATGCTCGCATCCCGTTCAGATCAGCATGCTCAATCTGGGCACCTTGATCTATCAAATACTGAACCTGCAACAACAACATGTAGTTTCTAAGAATGTTCTAGTTTGGTACTTCCAAACTGATGTAAAATTTTGCTGCTGAGGAAACAAATACTAATACATTGTACATAAATGACTTGTTATTCAATAGGCATTTTAGTAAAGTTTATGGTAGAATGGTAGTAATAACAGGAAAGTGCTGATATGTGTTTTGATCAAACAAAAGATTTCTTGAGACACTAAGTTTCAACATGTCCTTCCCACGAACATTGTATACCTAAGTTAACATTCAAAATACTTGAAGAGGCATTTTTTTCCAAATTAAGTAGCCAACAATTTTTGTACAAATATACTTACCACTTGTGCATCTCCGTGGAGGGCAGCCAGCTGTAATGGACTTCTTCCACATCTATCTGCATGATGAAGGTGTGAGCCACGATCCAGCAATGACTGTATAATATGTAGGTGACCTTTCAAGCAACCCCAGCACAATGCAGTCAGACCCTCCTTGTCCGTCTTGTGGATTGAAGCTCCTGTTAAAAAACAGATATGGCAACTTATGACTTTAATCATTCAAATTCGAACAGTAAAAGTTTGAAAAAAAAAAACAACTGCAAAATAATGTATATCAAATCTGCAGCTCACCTGTTTGTCTTCTTACAATGATCCAGTATATACTGTTTGAGAATCTATCAAACCTCTTGAAGTTTACTGACATATTTAAAATTGCTTATCACAAGAAAAACTCTTTCTTTGTAGACATTTATTTACAATTTCATACTTGGATATTGAGTAAAAACCTGTTCTAAAAGTTCCATTAATTCATATTTTGCTAGTAAAATGCAGAACATAAGTTTAGTTGTTTACCTCTTGACAACAGCATCTCCAGGACTCTAATATGCCCTTTGTAAGCTGCAATCATTAATGGAGTACGGCAATGTTTATCTGTCTGCTCAATCGAAAAACCTAAAAACAGCAGGAGATCAACAAGTTCCCATTTTCCCGCCTCCACTGCACACAGTAAAGGGCTTAATGACTTCAGATTGGTTGTTTCAGGGCTAGCTTCTCGGTCCAACAACCACCTCACAATTTCTTTACGTCCATTCAAACATGCCGCCGTAAGCGCTGCAAAATAAAGCAGTTTGTCACTTGTAGCGGATAACACGGTGAACATTACTGTGAACACCAAACTCCAAACTGCTTCAAAACTAAACAACTATTAAATACTGAAGTTGAAAAAAAGAAGAGTTTTATTCCTCTACTGACTTATCAAAATAAATTACAATTTGCTGGTTACAAATGAGTACTTACGTGTTTCTCCTAACAAAGTGTCAACCACATCAAGACCGAAACTTTCACGTATATTCCTGTTACAGTGAAGTAGGTATTCACAGATCTGTAAAAAATATGGATAATAAAAATCAAGTAGGAAACATACAGATCATTTCGTTTAAGCTGGACAGCTGGAACAATATTTAGTATAAGAATAAACTGGTTTTGCCACACGTTCAACTAAACTGGTATGTTATGGTATGGTAGCTAAAACGTATTTGTGTATCATTATGTCTCACACTGGAACAATTATGGTCATACTGCAAATTCCTAGCTTTTACTACTTAATTTATTTATTTGTGTTTTACGGCGCACCAACACAGTGTAGGTTATATGGCGCCAAACAGGACTACAAATTTTCGTTCCACATCTCATTTACATCGAAATAAAAACATGAGGTATGGAATCAAAATTTGCATACCTGCTGGAATCACAGAGATACTGCAAAACCAAGTGTTAAGACCCTATTAGTCGCCTCTTACGATCATGCAAGGGTAGGGCAGTGGTTCCAATTCTTTTCATACACAGATCGTCCCACTACCACATGGGGCTTTGACTGCTTAAAGAAGATCCTAGCTGACTTAGGCAATGTCACGCACCAGGGTAGAACCAATGGGATTTCGCGATCCCATTCTTGTGTGACACTTACTGTACTAACTACCCTTGGAAATATTACTGATTTAATTTAATAAAAGTTTGAATACCAGCACTCCAGCTAACATGAGATGTATAAATTTTAGTAACTCACCCCTTTGTGTCCCTTTGCAGCAGCTACAATGAATGACTGCTGCATTGCTTCAACCTTGGTCACCTGACCCTCGTACACTGACCAATCACACTGCAGTAAATAAACCAGCGTGTCCAGGTGGCCGTTTACAGCAGCATGGATACATGCGCACTGACCACTGTTGTCCACATGATTTATCTAGAAATATTTAATATAAAATCATTACAACTTTCCTATTTGTGCTACAGGCAATCATATATACTGGAATAAATCACTACTTTTCTTAAAACCCCTTAGTATCAAAATGTTTTGTCCGAAGGAAAAGCCGGTGAACTGGTGAAGATCCAGACTTTATAAGAACAAGGCAGTCTGAAAGACAGCTAAATCCCCCGCCACTGCTATGGATAGTGAAAGGGTAAAACCTTTGATTTTAGCTGTGACCTTGACCTTGAACTGACATGGCTGACTCATGAATTCTGCACAACGTCTTGATGAGTTGATCATTTGACCAAAGTTTCATGAAAATCCTTCAAGGGGTTTAGGAGATACAGAGCTGAAACCTTTGACCTTCAGCTGTGACCTTGACCTTGAGTTGATATGGCTGACTCATGAGTTCTTGATGAGGTGATCATTTGACCCAAGATTGATGAAAATCCTTCAAGGGGTTAAGGAGATAGAGTGGACACCAAATGGAAGGCTCAAACCTTCGACCCTCAGTTGTGACCTTGACCTTCAGCTGGCATGGTTGACTCATAATTTCTGCACATCGTTCTGATGAGGTAATCATTTGACCCAAGTTTTATAAAATTCCTTCAAGGGGTTTAGGAGATATAGAGCGGATACGAAATGGAAGGCTCAAACCTTTGACCTTCAATTGTGACTTTGACCTTGAGCCGACATGGCTGACTTATAAGTTCTGCACATCGCCTTGATGAGGTGATCGTTTGACCCAAGTTTGATGAAAATCCTTCAAGGGGTTTAGGAGATATAGAGCAGACACAAAATGGAAGGTTCAAACCTTTGACCCTAAGTTGTGACCTTGACCTTGAGCCGGCATGACTGACTCATGGGTTATGCACATTGTCTTGATGAGGTGATCATTTGACCCAAGTTTTATAAAATTCCTTCAAGGGGTTTAAGAGATATAGAGCGGACACAAAATGGAAGGCTCAAACCTTTGACCTTGAGTTGTGACCTTGACCTTGAGCCGGCATGGCTGACTTATGGCTTCTGCATATTGTCTTGATGAGGTGATCATTTGACCCAAGTTTTATAAAATTCCTTCAAGGGGTTTAGGAGGTATAGAGCGGGCACAAAATGGCAGGCTCAAACCTTTGACCTTGAGTTGTGACCTTGACCTTGAACCGACAAGGCTGACTCATGGGTTCTGCACATCGTCTTGATGAGGTGATCATTTGACCCAAGTTTCATGAAAATCCTTCAAGGGATTTAGGAGATATGGACCGGACACGATTTTGTTACGGACGGAAGGACGGACGGACGGAGGGACAGACGCAAACCATTCCTATAATCCCTCCGCCACGGCGGGGGATTAAAAAGTAATTTCAATTATGCCAAGTGGTATCTCAAAAAAGTGTCCAATAATTTGATGTAAAATGTAAAGCACCTCCCATTACCCCACCCACAACATGCCAACAGTGAGTCTAGACAGTCTGCAAATCTTTTTTCCCTAATCTATGAAAAGCTATCATTAGAATTCAGGAAAAACAGATTTGTTTGGAAGCACGAATGATTAATAGATTTCTGTCACTCGAGTATAGAGAAAATTAAGATAAACGAATTGCAGACTAAAACCCAAGGGATTTGGTCCAGATTTTACAAGATCTTATCCATCAAATAAATGCAGACCAAAGGAAATCTGATTCCTGGAATTTAAATCAGATGACAGAACATTTTAAGCTTTTGTTATTGCTAAGTTTGACAGCAGACTGTTTTCTAGTCCTCTTTCTCGGCATGACAATTCAGTAGGAATATTCTAAGCAGCTTAGTATAGCTAAACCTATACTGAAATGTTGATGAAGATACATGATTCTAAAATCCATTTTCAAAAAGGAAAACAACATGTTTAATGTTTTTAGAAATCTATTTTTTCACTTTTTGAAATAACTGTGTTATTTACTTGAATTTGTAATGCTTTTCTTCACAACCCTATACAGTCACTGACATTAGAAACTTTACCTTTAAAAACATACAACTGTAATATATATACAAGCTATCATAACTTACTTTATTTTGTCAATCTAAAAAACGACAGACTATCTGGATAAAAAACTGATTTCATACTAGTTAATCAGTTCCCGTATCAGTCACAGTGTCGAAAAATATATATCCAACAATTTCCTACAAAAAAGCATTTGTTTTCTCACATGTTGCAATTACTGAATTCTTACATTTTCAAGTAACATCGAAAGAACTGTTACTTCTCTTTCTGTATTCAACTAGTATGCAAGATTCAACAATGCTTTAAATGAATATATATATATAGTGATCAATGTGCTTTTAATTAAAAGTTAATAATCTGCCATAAGAATTTTAACACTTACAAATTAACTTTCATAAAGCCTTAAGTTACAAACTGACTAAAAAGAAACGTCACTTTCAATAGCACTATATACACTTAAAACATGTTTAATAGCAATGAACCATTTACTACCAAATCTGTCAGATAAAAGCCTTATATAATATGTAAAAATATATAAAATGATTATTTACAAGAATGATAATGTCTATGTCTTTGTACACAATGGAATTTACAACATATGTATATATTTACAAAGAAAATGGACGCTTTGCACCATAATTAAGCACATCTGGTCAAGGAAATACATTCTATGAACTATCTCTATTAGTGCATCAATTTCTCATTTAGTCATATACTAGAATAAATTGCAACAAATACATGAATGCTTAATATCTATATAATGAACTGATGTGTCTGATTTCATGAAAACTTTAAGAAAGGTGTAATCCTGATAAATTACTCTAGTATGATGTAAATGTGAAAAACTACCCTTGAAAATGTAAACATGATAAACTGCTCTTCAGATGTAATCATGATAAATTACTTTGTAATATGTAATAATGATAAATTACTCTGAAAAGAATAATTCTAATTTTAGCTGCAATTAAAAATGTTTGTTCCTTGCAGTCAATATTTGGAAATGTGGAACAAGCTTCTCTTTGCAATTCTAAAAACTAGTACCATACAATAGCTTCAAATAAAAAAAATTCAGAAGCAAAAAAGTAATTTAAGGCAGACTAAAAATAAGCAGTTTATGTTATGGGAATACCGTAGTTCAAGCAAACAACAAAAAAAAAAACCCACAGAAAAGCATATTTTACAAATTCCGAAAAGCATGATTGGATGTCTACGGATTCGAAAAGTTGTATCCTCGAGCCGATAGATATTTGTGACTAAACTGAATTCTGGTAAGTGAAAAAATATAGTTCAATTTAAACTTGTGTGCCGTTAAAGTTTCCCTTTTGCAGTCTTGATGACTTACCTTAAAAAATTTGGTACATGAAAAACAGACTGCCACCAATTAAAGTCTTATCCATGTTTTTGTTTTCACAGCAACAATGAAAAACTAAAATTTTATAACAGCTAAATTGCAGGAGAACAATGGTGTATCTAGCATATCAATAAAGGGAAAAATCTTGGAAGTTCAAGGTCATGCTTTGAAGGGATGGAAAAAAATGTCTTATTGCACATCTAAAGACTAATAAATAGTAGCAAAGCTGCCTTGAAGCAAATAGCCTATTCAAGAAAGATGCTGCAAACAAATGTGTAACAACACTCATTCTAAGTTAGCTTTCATATCTGCACAGTCAACAGTTATGCTTAGAGTTACATTTTCAGTTTGCTTTTAGTCTGCATTTGCAGATGTTAGATACGCAGTAACTAGAATTAGAGAAAACCAGTTGCTTTCTTTCATACACTTTAAATGTGTGATCAACTGCTATTCAACACAAACTTAAATTGTTCTTCTGGATATTCTAATAAGATATCAGCCTCAAGTTTCTTTACAGAGCTGTCTCATTGGATCTTCTGTTTTCATCAGAATCTTGTGCACCTTCACCCCTTGCCTGTTCCATACACTCATCACGCACACGAACTAGAAGTCTCTGCAGTTCCCGATTGGTTGGTGCCAGTTTCAGGGCTTCATTCAAATCATCCATGGCAGATGCATACATTCTACAAATAGGTAATGTTGCAAATGTTAGTTCAGCTGCAGTCTCTAGACAAGAACAAGAGGACCATGATGGTCCTGAATCGCTCACCTCTTCCCACATGACCCAGTTTTGAGTATGACGTCGTTTTTTCTATTATTTGACATAGTGACCTAGTTTTTGAGCTCATGTGACCCAGTTTTAAACTTGATCTAGATATTATCAAGATAAAAATGCTGACCAATTTTCATGAAGATCCATTGAAAAATATGGTCTCTAGAGAGGTCACAAGGTTTTTCTATTATTTGACCTATTGACCTAGTTTTCGAAGGTACGTGACCCTGTTATTGAACTTTACCTAGATATCATTAAGGTGAACATTCTCACTAATTTTCATGAAGATCTCATGAAAAATATGGCCTCTAGAGAGGTCACAAGGTTTTTCGATTTTTATACCTACTGGCCTAGTTTTTGACTGCACGTGACCCAGTTTCTAAACTGACCTAGATATCATCAAGGTGAACATTCAGATCAATTTTTATGAAGATCCATTGAAAAATATGGCCTCTAGAGAGGTCAAAAGATTTTTCTAATTTTAGACCTACTGACCTAGTTTTTGACTGCAGTTGACCAAATTTCAAACTTGACCTGATATCATCAAGATGAACATTCAGACCAACTTTCATACAGATCCCATGAAAAGTAAGGCCTCTAGAGAGATCACAAGGTTTTTTTATTATTTGACCTACTGACCTAGTTTTTTAAGGCGCGTGACCCATTTCAAACTTGACCTAGATATCATCAAGGTGAACATTCTGACCAATTTTCATGAAGATCCATTCAAGGGTATGGCCTCTAGAGAGGTCACAAGGTTTTTCTATTTCAAGACCTACTGACCTAGTTTTTGATCGCAGTTGACCCAGTTTCAAACTTGACCTATATATCATCAAGAACAACATTCAGACCGACTTTCATACAGATCCCATGAAAAATATGGCCTCTAGAGAGGTCACAACGTTTTTTCATTATTTGACCTACATTTGACCTACTGACCTACTTTTTGATGGCACGTGACCCACTTTCAAAACTGACCTAGACACCATCAAGATGAACATTCTGACCAATTTTTATGGAGATCCATTCACAAGTATGGCCTCTAGAGAGGTCACAAGGTTTTTCTATTTTTAGACCTACTGACCTAGTTTTTGATCGCACATGACCCTGTTTCGAACTTGACCTAGATATCATCAAGATGAACATTCAGACCAACTTTCATACAGATCCCATGAAATATATGGCCTTTAGAGAGGTCATAAGGTTTTTTTATTATTTGACCTACTGACCTAGTTTTTGACGGCACGTGACTCACTTTCGAACTTGACCTAGATATCTTCAAGATGAACATTCTGACTAATTTTCATGAAGATCTCTTGAAATATATGGCCTCTAGAGAGGTCACAAGGTTTTTCTATTTTTAGACCTACTGACCTAGTTTTTGACCGCACGTGACCCAGTTTCAAACTTGACCTAGATATCATCAAGATGAACATTCAGAGCAACTTTCATACAGATTCCATGAAAAAATGGCCTTTAGAGAGGTCACAAGGTTTTTTTGTATTATTTGACCTACTGACCTAGTTTTTGACGGCACGTGACCCAGTTTAGAAACTGACCTAGATATCATCAAGGTGAACGTTCTGACTAATTTTCATGAAGATCTTGTGAAATATATGGCCTCTAGAGAGGTCACAAGGTTTTTCTATTTTTAGACCTGCTGACCTAGTTTTTGAAGGCACGTGACCCAGTTCCAAACTTGACCTAGATATCATCAAGGTGAAACTTCTGACCAAAGTTCATGAAGATCTTCTGAAATATATGGCCTCTAGAGAGGTCACAAGGTTTTTCTATTTTTAGACCTACGGACCTAGTTTTTGACGGCACGTGACCCAGTTTCGAACTTAACCTAGATGTTATCAAGATGAACATTCTGACCAACTTTCATGAAGATCCCTCAAAAAATATGACCTCTAGAGTGGTCACAAGCAAAAGTTTACGGACGCACGGACTGACGGACGGACTTACGACGGACGACGGACACCGCGCGATCACAAAAGCTCACCTTGTCACTTTGTGACAGGTGAGCTAAAAAACTTCAGTTTTCCTAATTCTTCTTGTGGAATTAGCTATTTTCAAGGTAGCTATTTCCCAATACTGCATTATACATTATTTATGATCTAAAGATTGACAACCAAGATAATTTAAACAGTTTAATATCTAAACCTGAAGTTTTGTATTTCCATATTGATGAATAAACTTACGCTTAGTATCTTGTGCAAAATATTTCTCAAATGTATTATGCATGTAGAATGAACTTGATATAACTTGGAAAACACAGTACATATATTATCTAAATCTTACTGTTTGCACAACCATAACAAACCTAATTGGAAGGCTGTAGCATATTCAATAATAACAGCAATAAAGCTGACATCAAGACTGTTTTTTGCTAGTAACTTAGAAAACAAGCACATTAAATCTCACCTGTGATCCCTCTTTGCCCTGGCACGAGCATAGTAAGCCTCAAAACATTTTGGTTTTAATTCCAATGCCTTGGTGGCCAGTTCTATTGCACCCTCACAGTCCTGAAATAGATTGAACAAATAACTAATCAACACTGAAATGCATAAAACATAGTATTACACCTGCTAGCAGCCATCCCTTTTCTTGTGGGACTTTGGGTTGGTCACTACTGTGAAATCATATTTCCATGGGCATGAAATTTTGTGGGTTGGGCCCTAACAGCTATTTTGTGGGGAATTATAATTCATTTTTATTAAATTTTTATTTGTTCACTGGGCTTGAGTTTTGTGGACTGATGAAACAAAATCCCTGAAAATGTGTCCTCCATCAATAAAAATGATTGAGAGTATTCTCAATTAACTTGCAATGAATTAAAACTACCAACAACAAAAAAATTATACCAGATTGGAATGTCTTTGCCGATACTAAATTCTAGACTGATAAATAGGACAACCTTTAAAATTAAGCTGTAAGAAACAATCCCTTGTATAAGAAAAATACTATCAATAATACAACACTTACATTCATTTTTCTCTTGCATCGAGATAGATTCAGCATCAAGTTCAACTTCACTTCCTTAAATGTCTTGTAATCATCGCCGAAATCCTCCTGAGGAAATTTCTTCAAGGCATACTGGTAACGCTGAGCTGCCTCTTTTGTGCGATTTTTCTGGAAAAAAGTTATCAACATATTTTATCATGCCAGATTCATTTCAAAATATTTTTATTACTGCATTTAAAGTCATATTCAAAGGAAAGGGAACCAGTATTTTTGAATGAGCACATCTTGTTTGCTTGTATACAAAAGAAAATCCTTTCCTTAGCATTTTCTTTGAAAAATCTTGCTTTACTCTCACCAAGAGATTATTACTTTCACTATACAGTACAGCAGTTCGCTGCTCTGAAAAGATAAATTTACAAAGAAACTGCTCTGAAACGATAAATTTACAAAGAAACTGGTCAATTTGGAAAGAAAATGTCTACTTTTGTAAGATGGCATTTGCTGTTCAGAGATTATGACATTGTATTGTGGATCACTTACCCTATACAAGACATTTCCATCTTCCATCAACTTGTTAAGGAGCAGCAACATGACATCTGCCTTTCCCGCAGCAACTGCCCACGTCATCTGACCTAGTTTTGCTCCTTTACGCAAGAAACATACAACAACGGCTGTATTTCTGCGATCGATGGCACGGTCTAATGCTCGCATCCCGTTCAGATCAGCATGCTCAATCTGGGCACCTTGATCTATCAAATACTGAACCTGCAACAACAACATGTAGTTTCTAAGAATGTTTTAGTTTGGTACTTCCAAACTGATGTAAAGGTTTGCTGCTGAGGAAACTAATTCTAGTACATAAATGACTTGTTATTCAATAGACATTTTAAATAAAGTTTATGTTATTGGACAATTTGTAATAATTAACATTATATATAGGAAAGTGTTGATACATGTTTTGATCAAACAAAGATTTCTTGAGCTACAAAGTTTCAACATGTCCTTACCTGAAACACTGTTTACCTAAGTTAACATTCAAAATATTAGAAGAGGCATTTTTTTATATTTTCCAATGTAGCAGCCCAAAATATTTGTAAAATACACTTACCACTTGTGCATCTCCGTGGAAGGCAGCCAGCTGTAATGGACTTCTACCACATCTATCTGCATGATGAAGGTGTGAGCCCCGATCCAGCAATGACTGTATAATATGTAGGTGACCTTTCAAGCAACCCCAGCATAGTGCAGTCAAGCCCTCCTTGTCTGTCTTGTGGATTGAAGCTCCTGTTAAAAAATAGATATGGCCAGTTATGACTTTTATCATTTAAATTAAAAACAATAAAGGTTGGGAAAAAAATTTGCAAAATATTCTGCAAAATAATGTAAATCTGCATATCACCTGTTTATCTTCTTACAATGATCCAGTCTATATTTTTGAGAATCTATCAAACCTCCTGAAGTTTATCGACATGTTTAAAATTGCTTCTTAGAATTGTTTCAATTTCATACTTATAACTTGAGTAGAAATCTGTTCTAAAGTTTTTATTAATTCATGTTTTGCTAGTAAAATGCAACGCAAGTTTAGTTTTTTACCTCTTGACAATAGCATCTCTAAGACCCCAATATGCCCTTTGTATGCTGCAATCATTAACGGAGTACGGCCATGTTTATCTGTCTGCTCAATGGAAGAACCTAAAGACAGCAGAAGATCGACAAGTTCCCACTTTCCAGCCTCAACTGCACACAGTAAAGGGCTAAATGACTTCAGATTGGTTGTTTCGGGACTGGCTCCTCGATCCAACAACCACATCACAATCTCTTTACGTCCATTCAAACATGCCGCCGTAAGCGCTGCAAAATAAAGGAATTTGTCACTTATAGCAAAATACACGGTGAACATTACTGTGAACACCAAATTCCACACTACTTCAAAACTAAACAATTAAATACTGAAGTTGAAAAAACAAGAGATGTCACTAATGGTGACAAATGCCCCCGCATCACCTTGACCTTTGACCTGGTGATCCCAAAGTCAGCAGGGGTGGTGTACTCAATAAGTACTATCAGCATGTGAAGTTTGAAGGTCATGGGTGCAGTGGTTCGCATGTAAAGTGCCTTCATGCAAAAAGTTAACGTTGGCCCCTGTGACCTTGACCTTTGACCTGGTGACCCCAAAGTCAGAAAGGCTGGTGTACTCATAAAATACTATCAGCATGTAAAGTTTGAAGGTCCTGGGTGAAGTGGTTCGCGAGTAAAGTGCCTTCATGCAAAAAGTTAATGTTGGCCAGTGTGACATTGACCTTTGACCTGGTGACCCCAAAGTCAGTAGGAGTGGTGTACTCAATAAGTACTATCAGCATGTGCAGTTTGAAAGTCCTGGGTGCAGTGGTTCGCGAGTAAAGTGCCTTCATGCAAAAATATAACGTTGGCCCCTGTGACCTTGACCTTTGACCTGGTGACCCCAAAGTCAGTAGGAATGGCGTACTCAATAAGTACTATCAGCACGTGAAGTTTGAAGATCCTGGATGAAGTGGTTCGTGAATAAAGTGCCTTCATGCAAAAAGTTAACGTTGGCCCCTGTGACCTTGACCTTTGACCTGGTGACCCCAAGGTCAGTGGGGGTGGTGTACTCAATAAGTACTATCAGCATGTGAAGTTTGAAGGTCCTGGGTGCAGTGGTTCGCGAGTAAAGTGCCTTCATGCAAAAAGTTAACATTGGCCCCTGTGACCTTGACCTTTGACCTGGTGACCCCAAAGTCAGTAGGAGTGGTGTACTCAATAAGTACTATCAGCATATGAAGTTTGAAGGTCCTGGGTGCAGTGGTTCGCGAGTAAAGTGCCTTCATGCAAAAAGTTAACGTTGTGACAGACGAACTAACTAACTAACGAACGAACGGACGGACAGTTGAAAACTAATATGCCTCCCTTCGGGGCATAAAAAGAGTTTTATTCCTCTAATGACTTATCAAAATAAATTACAATTTGTTGGCTACAAATCAGTACTTACGTGTTTCTCCTAACAAGGTGTCAACCACATCAAGACCGAAACCTTCACGTATATTCCTGTTACAGTGAAGTAGGTATTCACAGATCTGTAAAACATTTGGAGGATAACACTAGAGTCAGAAACATACAGGTCATTTCATTCAAACTTTACAGCATGGAACAATATTTAGCATAAGATTTAATAAGTTTTTGCCACATGTTCCACTAAACTGATATGTTATGGTATGGTAGCTAAAACATATTTATGTGTTATTATTGTCAAGTATTGTTGGACTCACATTGAAGCAATTATGGTCATACTGCAAAGTCCTAGCTTTTAATGCTTTAAGGAAGATTCTAGGTGCCTCGGGCATTGTCAGGCACCGGGGTAGAACCAATGGGATTTCGTGATCCCATTCTTGTGTGACACTTACTGTACTAACTACCCTTGGAAATATTGATTTAATTGTAATAAAAGTTTGAATACCAGCACTTCAACTACCATGAGATGTATTAATTTTAGTAACTCACCCCTTTGTGTCCCATTGCAGCAGCTACAATGAACGACTGCTGCATTGCTTCAACCTTGGTCACCTGACCCTCGTACACTGACCAATCACATTGCAGTAAATAAACCAGTGTGTCCAGGTGGCCGTTTACAGCAGCATGGATACATGCACACTGACCATTGTTGTCCACATGATTTATCTAGAAATACAAATAATATTAAATCATTACAACTTTTATGCATTACAACTTTCCTATTTGTGCTTCAGTCAATCATATAACTGGAATAAAACACTCTTAAAACCCCTTAGTATCAAAATTGTTTGGTCCGAAGGCAAAACTGGTAAACTTTAGATCCAGGCTTATTAAGAAAAAGTTATTTCATCTATGCCAAGTTGTATCTCAAACTAGATGCCCACAGGCAACATGCTGAGCCCACGCTTTGACCCCTAACTATGACCTTGACCTTTGAGATAGAGTCCATCTCATTGAGTTAAACATTCATGTCAAACATAAACAAGATTCCTCAATGCATGTCAAAGTTATGGGCCGGGTAAGATCTGACATGACCTTTGACTTCAAACTGTGACCTTGACCTTTGAGATAGGAACCTAGGGTTTGCACATGATACTCCGTCTCACTGAGGTTAAAATTCAAGCCAAATATAAACTAGATTGCTCCATGCATGCGGACAAACAAATCCAGATGGACAGACGGACGGACGCACACACATACACCGAACATCCATTTGGATAACTATGTCTTCGCTTCCACAAGCGGGCTCAGCAAAAAGTGTCCAATAATTTGATGTAAAATGTAAAGCACCTCCCATTACCCAACCCACATCATGTCGACAGTTAAGTCTAGACAGTCTGCAAATCTTTTTTTCCCCTGATCATAGAAAGGCTATCATTAGAATTCAGGAAAAGCTGATTTGTTTGGAAGCATGAATGATTAATAGAATTCTGTCACTTGAGTATAGAGCAAATTAAGATAAACGAATTGCAGACTGAAACCCAAGGGATTTGGTCAGGATTTTACAAGATCTTATCCATCACAAAAATACAGACCAAAAGAAATCTGATTCCTGGATGACGGAACATTTTAAGCTTTTGTTTTTGCTAAGTTTGACAGCAGACTGCTTGCGACTAGATGATAAGATAACAGCATTCTAAGCAACTATCACATTTTAGCTTTTGTATATTTTACAGTTAGTCTACATTGTTTTTACTATTGCAGTGACGTTGTTTCTATAACCGCTTCTTAATACAAAGAGGCAGCCATTACAGGAAGGGTTAAAATTTATTGCATAAAGAAGTTTTAAGTTAAGAAATGAACCTACAGTCAAACTGCAAATTAATTTTCAATCTTACCCTTGCATGCCTCAGATACAGCATCTTGAGAATATCTGCATGTCCGTTAGCTGCAGCGTAACATAGCGCCGACATTCCAGTGTCGGATACGGCGTCAACATTGGCGTTAAACTCGAGAAGCAGAGACACCATGTCTGTGAGACCTTCCTTGGCAGCAATACAAAGTATTGGAGAATTATCCTCATACACGGTTCTCGTATTAGGATTGGCACCTGAGAGGAGTATCAGTCGACTGACCTGGAAACATATAATAACATGTAGATTTATTCCTTTTGTCACATTTACAGTACTTATACATCACCACAACAAGGACATATTCAAACCGAGCCTGCAACATTTTCGTTTTTGTCGTGTTGAGCGACCTGCGAAGTTTCCACTTTTTCTATTTTATCTACATACAAGTGTCAAGATATCACAGAAAATGTATTTACTATTTTGTGAATCAAGTGCACTTATATCATAAAGGCTATTCTGTCAAGAATTACAACTCTTTAAAAATTTCACTTAGCTTTAAGTGATAAATGGAATATGATCAAGACATTACAGAAATATGGAACAGACAGGGGAAAACCCTTTTCCTTAAATATATTATGGGATAATGCTTAATGTGTGCAGTATGAAATTCTTACCTTCACATCTGGAGAGTACAGATTACGCAATGAGACTAGAGCGGCACTAAGGTTGTCTGCGCTGAGAGCGACCCAGAATGCCTGCATATCACGTGAAGAGTACCCTCGCTGCTTACTGATGTTCTTGTATATATGAGCCTTTAGAATGTGGTGGCCCAGTTCTATAGTTTTCTCAGAGTTCAGTGGGGCTACAACGCGAGATAAATGGAATGCAAGAAGGGCGTGTCCATGCCTGAAATAGTACATTAGCATATCGGACTTTTGAAATTTTATCAAACGTTACAGAAGCAGGCACAAAAAAAACCCATAACAAACACGATGAAATATATCAGTAATAAAACAGCTTTCAACTTTTTAAATTTTCCTGAATAAAACAACAAATCCTGTATCTTTTCTATATTACAGAAAAATATTGTCCTGGCTGAATTGGTGCTTGAAGTGTAGCTTCTGCTATATTTTCCCACCGTAGTTTCAATTAAGCGGGCTGTGACTTTGTGTGTCTCTAAGTATGTGCTATGCTGAATTTCAAAGGATTCTTCTACTTGCAATAAGAATCCAATATTTTTACATTCAAAATATAAAGAGTTACATTTTTGTCATTGTGCTGGTAAACTGTTACGAATAAAATTCAATTCATTCATATTCAAAATATGAAGAACAAATGTTTGTCAGTTGTGCAGGTAAACTTATAAAATTCAATTTACTCACCTTAAATCACAGAGAAACTTTGTACTGTTATCTGCATCCTCTCGTCGTATAAGCCAATCTCGGAACGCAGGATGGAAGAACACAAAAGTACTGTCACGTCTTTGGTACAAGAGACCCGACAATAACCCTAATCTTTGTTGAAAATCTTCCCATGTTACATATCTGTCTGTAAATCCTGAATTCAAAGCCTGGAATATTTGTTCTAAAGTCAATGGATAAAGGGAAGCCAGGCATATGCCAAGAATTGGTGAAATTTTTTCGAAAGATCTCACACTTGGAAATCTTATGTTAAATTGTAAGAGAAACACTTCCGATAAAGTCACCGGTAAAATCTTATAATTTGAACCTTTTAGCACTACTTGTCCACGTCCTATTAAGTCTAACGTTTGCTTGCAAAATAAGAAAGACCCGTGACTGAGACCCTGAACATACGAAGCGAAATTTACTGGCGTAGATGCATCAAATGTTTTCAAGGCCATATTGCGTTTAATTTGAACGCACGATTGCACTCGATGAATCACATATTCTTGTAGATCTCTCACCAGCATTTCATTGCCTTCTACTTTGTCAATATAAATCCTTGGAAACGGCAAATTATATGTAATTTCGATCATATTTGTATGTACACTTAGCATCAATTTCAGCCATCTTGGAAATTTACCGATATGGCGTACAATAAACGAAGCGATAGTATCTCCATAGTCAGGTTTATGAAATTCTGCTTCATTTAATCCATCCACAACAAACACACACGTTTCGGTGTCCATTTTACCGCTTTGTGTTAACTGTTCAAGAGGTTCTAAAACCCCCTTAATGAATGAGTTAGATGGGTCCTGCACACACTGTTTCAAACTCAACACATGCTGTAACTGTGGGTCCTGTAGTAACAGTTCCCGGTAAGCGTACAACTGTGGAGCAAGCGCGAGGAACGCTGCAACACTGTGAACAAACTCTGGCACCATGCAGGTCACATTTACGTCTGCTTGGCAATAATGATAAGCCACAACTTGTGACCCAAGTGTTCGCAAAGCATCATAGTTCAGACTATTATTTGAACCACTCTTATTCTGTTGTTTATTTAGTGTTGATGTTTGACTACCAACATCCGGTATTCTATCATCTTTTCTGTCTGTGGGAGCTGAAAAAATACATTTTTGAATTAGTAATGGTGGCATGGGGACTGTATATAAATTTGCAGTTTTTTTAAACAAAGTTCTTTCTTTACCAAAATATATAAAGATTAAAGACTACATACATTTTTTAATAAATCTAAGGCTTAGAGAAGTTTTAGTGGTTAATGCCTTGCTTGAGATCATTCTTTGACATTTTTCAAAACAAGTACTATAAGAATC
Source organism: Mercenaria mercenaria (assembly GCF_021730395.1). Lineage (NCBI taxonomy): Eukaryota > Metazoa > Mollusca > Bivalvia > Venerida > Veneridae > Mercenaria > Mercenaria mercenaria. The sequence goes on from NW_026459053.1 coordinate 44,718, forward strand.
AAATTCCATAATGTTTGTATTACCTCGGACCAGACCTGTTTTGCCATCGCCAAAACAACTGTGTGCCACCAACTGTTCTGTAATGGCGGTTTTCCCACTACCCATACCGCCAGCAATAATTACTCCGGACGGCTCGTCAAATTTTGTATGTTCTCCATTCAGTGACTGGAACATTGTTAAAATTAGCTTTTATTTCAATTAGGCTTCTATCATCCGTTTTATACTGCAGTGGACAATTTGTAAAATGAGAAAACAATTAATCTTTTCTGAAATACCGTCACAAGAAAAGTAAGATCGTGTAACAATCATTTTATTAGAACCTTAATTAATCTCTCTGTCAATAAAAATCAAAATCTATCAAACAGTTCAGCAGATTGTTTTCATAACAATTAAATTTATTGTACTACATCAGCTGTAAAGAAGTCTGTGTGCAAATGTATATCGCAAAAGCGTGTCACTGTCAGGGTACAGGGCGGGATACCACTCGACGTGAAACTTGGAAGGAAAATTGGTGGAAGCAAATTTAGTCTGTAAACTGACGTCGGACTGATAATTGTGGTCGTATTAGTGGATCACCTAGTGTTCGCATTTCTGGACAAGCCACCATTGGAGTATAATACAATTAAATTATTCCATTCTTTGAAAACGATTTGTTAGCGAGATGGTCTTAATTTTGCAGTGCTCGTAAGTAGAGATTCTACTGTATTACATTTTGTACATAGTGTGTCTTGTATATTCAAAGGATATTCTGTGAATAAATTACCAGCTTCTCATTAATACTAAAATCACAGAACAATTATCCATAGCAAAACGATGATTTTTCTTTTAATTTGATATCCTGTTAAAACACAAATAAAATCCTACTTGGTCAATGCCTTTGAAGATCCATTCTCGTCCAATGAACATCGCCGTACCTTCTGCGTGGGGTATCTCAAAATTAATAGGTTTCAGATGGAGCTGCGGTGGTCTAATTGGTGTTATACGCACTGAAAAGACATAGGTATATTTTCTGTTAATACTTGAAAACACCTGAAGAAAATTGCATAGAATGCAAAATTTTCTTGTATCCTGAACAGGATTCAACAAAAAGATTAAATGGCAACCAATTACAGTGAACATGCACTTATAATTGATTACACAAGTGCAAACTGCAAACTTAAATTTTCAAGCTGACAGTAAGTGTAAAATTATCATGTGTAAATCCTGAATTGCTGTAACATTTATTGCTTTAATTTCCTTTTACATGGTTGATTTTATTACTCTGTAATTCTTTACATAATAAAGCATACACTGTTAACTGTTGGACAGACTTACATCTAGAATCACCAGAATATCCTATTGTAGAGCGCCGAAGTTTAGACTTCCTGCCAAAGAGGTTCAAATCTTCTATAGCACCAGCTGTGGGTACTGAATAAAAGTAACATTAGTTATAAAGAAACTTTACATTCGGGAGTAAAAAAACATTCAAAAGACACTAATATTGATGAAATTTCTTACTTCAAACAACATCTGTTATGAAAAGGTAACGCCTTTCTCTTTAAGCAACAACATTATTCGACTATCTTTCAAAATCAAACATGCTAACTGGTAAATCACACCACGACTGAGAGACACTTTCAAAATTGCACTTTAATGTTAGTTGTACTAACTGTAGGAGCTTTTACTATAACATTTTGTAAAAAATACAGTTGTTTAAGCCTTACTTGTTATTGATTGGGGCCTAGTTTCTGTGGCATGTGGACTTATACTGTGTCCTGTACTTGTACTTATCATGGACCCAAGGCTGTCTGTACTGTAAGCAGAGTGTAGACTGCTGTAGCCTTGGTCACTTCCTACAGATGCTGGAATGATAACAAAATGTACTTAATTGATTAAATTTAGCGTTATTATTACACACAAACATGAAGCTGTATTGTTATATGTCTGGCTGTATTATTACATGTCTGGCTGTATTATTACATGTCTGGGTGTTGTAACATGCGAGGCTGTATTGCTATTTGTTATGCTGTTTCTACAGACAGTTCTTAAAACAAGTTATCATCTCTTACATCATGCTTCCCTTGTTTTACAACAATTCATCTGCTAATCTAGTTTTAATTCATGTGATCAGTTACAAATTTATGCTAGATTTTAAGAAGACAAACATTCTAACCAAATATCAAGTATAAAATATTGCCCTTTAAGTGTTAAAAAGGTATTAACAAGATTTCACTAAGTGACCTAGTTTTTGTCCTAAACTTACCCTAGATTTCACAGGGACAAGCATTTTGACAAATATTTATGAAGATCAAGTATAGAATATGACCTCTATAGAATTTACCAGATTTTTCTACGATTTAACGTAGTGACCCATTTTTTCATCTCAATTAACTTTATTTTGAACTTGACCTAGATTTCATAGGCATACATTCTGACAACGATAAATGATGTTCCAATAGACATTGTTACCTCTCGAGTGTTAACAAGGGCTTGATCAATCAACCTAGTGACCTAGTTCTTGACCTGAGGTTACCATAGAATTTGAAGGTACAAACGTTCTGTCATAGACTTATGAAGATCAAGCGGAATATGCAGACTGTATAGTGTTAACAATGTTTTATACGATTTAAACTAGTAACCTTATTTTTCACCTTTTGTAACTTTATTTTAAACTTCACGTATGTTTCACAGACAAAGATTTATGGTGATCAAGTAGAAAATGTAACCTTTAGAGTTATAAAAAGGGTTTTCTATGGTTTGAACTTGTAATCAGGTAGCCCGGTTCTCGACTTCACCTAGAATTTATAGAGAAAAACATTGTGACAAAGTTTTAGGAAGATCAAGAACAAAATGTCGCATGTCTAGACAAAAAAGGGATTTTCTCATTTATTTAATTTAGTGCCCTGGTTTTTGACCTTAACCTCTACACTGTGAAGTAAAGATAATTCTTTCTCTTTTAACAAAATTAGTTTGACCTAAAATTGTGTATAAATATGATAAAAAATATAAAACAGGTAGGAAATTATGGCTTTAGAGCTGGGCTAGTTTTTGTCTTCACTTTTCCCAATTTCAGTGCTGTCCTATTTAATTAAGACAAACATTCTGACAAAGTTTAAAATATATCAGTTTAATAAGTCAGCATCTGAAGTGTGACCGAGTTAAGACCCCCGATGGTACAGTTTCAAACTTGCAAACTACATATTTAAGACAATCATTCCGACCCGGTTAAATGCAGGCCAGGTTGAAAATATCTCTGGAGCGAGACAAGTTTTCTCTATGATTTGACCAAGTAAATTTATTTCTAACCTCAGTTGACACAGTTTCACCTAAATGATCTACATTTGATGAAGGCAAACATTCTGACCACTTTTCTTTAGATCAGTTAAAATGTGACCTCTTAGCGTTTCAAGAAGCTTTTAATATAATTGACCAATTCATATAGGTTATGAACCATGTTAACGCCCAGTTTAAAACTTGACTTAGATTTCAAGCTAACAAAAACTCTGACCAAGCTGTAAGTAAATGAAAAATGTTTCTGATTTTATATAATTTTCTGTTTTCTGATAAAGTGATCTACTACTAGTATTTGACTTCCGATAACCCAGTTTAAAGTTGATCTCGATTTCATATAGACCTTTCCGACCAGTGTTCATGTATATGGAATATTAATTGTGGGTTTTTATAGTTATTAAAAGTCCAGGTGTTTATCCAAGATGATCCAGGTTCAATAGCGAATTAAATTTCATAGGGGCAAGGCATCTGACGTTTCATGTATTTTCAGAACCTTGATGAACACATAAGTTTCCAACACAATCAATCCATTCATTAAAATAATGCAAATGCATGCATATTATAAAATCTGTGAATCTATAACGCCGAATTGCTACGGATTAGCCAGGTAAAAAAGTTTGCAAATGTTGTGGTGGGAGACATAATAAATTCTCTGATGAAAATGTAAGTCAATCTATTATTCTTATCATTGTAAGTCTAATATGATTAAATTAATATTCAAAGGATACTTTTCAGTATCATCTAATCAGATTCCAAACCAGGAAATCCTTTAGTTATGAATACAATTCACAAAAATGTGCATTTAATATTCTTGACTTGGAAAAAAGGAATCACGCTAACAGTTAAAACCATAACGCTCGAGTGTAAAAGTAGTCTTTAGAATACCATGTACTACATGAATACAGAATATAATTTAGACCAAAATACATTGTCGATCCTCAGGTATGTACACTCAAACTATTACCAGAATAATTACATCTTCGTGACCTTTCGGCTAAGGTTGTATACGTATTTATTAGACATTGAATATATTGAACAATAAGTAGACCGCATATGATTATACGATTAGCGGTGATATTGACACACACGCAGCCCTCAGTTTTCTTAATTGAAATTCCTTACTCACAGGTAAACAACGGGCTGAATAATTTGACATTATCATACCCTCAATTAAAGCTATTTAATATAATTACATTTATCAGTGATCATTATAGCTTTCAAGATATGTATTTGACGACACCGGCGTATTTTGGGAAAATAATAAATCATACTCCGGACCCTTATTTTGGTTGTCCAACAGGTTTTAATGCAGGTGTCAAAAATGTGCTTGAATTTCAGTTACAGAAAGTATCAGTAACATTTTTCTGACGTCTGGGTTGGTAATGTTTTATAACGTTTGTAAATATACGAGTAAAATTATAAGGGTTTAATGAAATTATTGGAAGTAACATTCTAAGTCAAAAGAGAATGTATTATGTTTATCATGATGTCTGATTAAAGTTTATGTATGCAAGCAAATTGTTATCAACAGGTCATTAATAGGTAATTAGCGGACAGTTGATAAAAAAGATGGGCGACTTGAATTTCGCTCTTGCTCAATTGGCTCCCTAACTCGAGCCTTGAGTTCAGTTTTTTACCACTATTAGCGTAGGTTGTCCAACATATCGGACAAACCATCATGATATTCCACACAGGAGACCGTATATTGCCACGATTCAGAGATTATTCATCCGGCGCTTGCAGATTAGTCTGAGAAACTATAGTTACAGAGTGAAAAACGTCAGAAAAAATACGTGCGCTGCTCATTTCAGCGACAGCCATAAACGATTGTCGCCGATTTTAGACATTTTCGATCAATTTTCAATTATAATCGATCATTGGAGCATCTCTAGATTCTACCAAAGTTCCCTCTCGTTTCTGAATTAATACCTGGACCAGCACATGAGGTCTTCCTCCACCATAAAAAGCTGGCAGCTCGTCATATGACTTATAATTGTGTCGGTAAAATGTTAAAACCCAGCTAAAATAATGAAAACCTGATTAATTTTTAAGTTACTTTGTTGGCTTTCTCTGTTTGTTTGTTTTTACTAGTCTTAATGATAAATTGCAGTGAGTGAATCTCCAAAGTTTAATATTCAGCATTTTATCTTAAAACATAAACTAAATATTTCGACTTAACTGATACATAGCTTTGTATATTATAAATTACCTTCCGTTTTTATAGACTCTGTTGGTGAGGACGATCTAATTTCATCCACCATTACTTTCTGAAAGTGAAAAAATCTATCAGAGAAAATTGCATGGAGTCGATAGCGTTGGTTTATACATTGCATTGAAATATATATACGTAGGAGAAAAAACATAATCGTTCTTAAGGGATCACTCCTGTAAAAACATTCATTCTATCTTCAGTAGTATGTTAATGTATATGAAATAGCTTTTACAAACTATTTGTCCTTATTATCTTACACTCTGGTGAAAGACAAACATTATCTCTGGCATTTATTATACTTGGTCATCAATTGACGAGGTAAGGCCGAGTACAAGATTTGGGTTTACGAAGGGGACACATTCAAGGGGATCCGGAGATATCCAAGCCCCTACCCTTGGAAAAAAATGTGGTAAGTTAATCTTAAATGGTAAATTTTGTAGTATATTTGATGTTTGTTGTTTTAAACATAAACATTTGACATAGAATGCCCTCTGTTGAACTTGTAAATGAAACCCGTTTGACAAAAAGGTAGCTGTTAATTGTGTCCATTGCCATTCAGTAAGCACAACTGTGCAACTCGCTATATTACAATTTTAGTGATACGATTGAAACATCCAAAATTAAGAGATCATCCTATACAAGTCTGTATGGTAAAATGATAATGACAAAAATTATATAAAAATGTTTTAAAAATGATTGCAATTAATTCACTTTTATTTTTGTGATGATGATTGTTTTAGGTAATACAAACACCATAAACTTCTTTAGAACAAGAACATTTCTTTTATTTATCCAGGTACATGATATTACAGTACAACTTGGGTTATTACGAAACAAGTGGCCCACTACAAGATTATCAATACTTAAATGTTACAGTTTTTAAAGAAAAGTATTTACAACAGTAATATTAAACAGTTACTTAAAAGAACAAAGACAAGAGACACACGGTTCATGTAAAGCGTTTGAGACCACCCCTTAGGTAAATTTTCTTTTTGGAAATTATACCAGACAGTCATCATATTCATAACATACATATACGGAGTTGTTCAGAAAAATTAGAAAATACTTCCTATAGAAGTCACCTTATTTGGTAATATGTATCTTGTCTTACAAAACATGTACTTCAGCTGTCCACATTCTATTTTGTACAAAATATCAAACTTCTTTTTCAAAAATATTTTTTCTCTAAGTTTGTTTTTGATGTGTGTCTTACATACTTATCTAGGTACTCCGGGAAATGAAAAATAGTTTACTTTAATATTTGTTGAAATACTGCAGTTTTTTGTCAATTTTACAGCTCTACTTTCACTTTCATTTTGCAATTTTTGCAATTTTTGCATTTTTTAAAATGTACATGGTTTGTAACACTTTCAACTCCCGGAGTACCTGGACAAATGTGTTAGACACACAATGATTATAAAAGTAATGAGAAAATTCTTTTGAAAAAGAAGCTTGATATCTTCTACAAAATAGAACATGAACAGTCAAAGCACATGTGATATAAGACTAAATGTGTTGTTCAAAATGGAATAACCTGTCTTGAAAATTTCTTCTTCTTATTATGAACATTTTGTTGTGTTCTTTATGATATACCAAGGCCTATGTGGTGTAAAAAACTAAAACAAAAATTCACCCGAGGGGTTGTTTCAAAAGACTTTACATGAACCTTAACATGAAATAAGAAAGAATAAACATTTAGGTAACTCTAAATATACATTGCTAAGTGACTATTGTGCTATTTTTTAACCTGTCAAACGTGCATACATTATACGCTCTGTGCATTCGATATTATATTATTCGGCCCAACATCGGTGCTATCCGATAATCCGTATGTTTTACGGAAAGAAATTTTGGTTGTGTCTAAATATCATTATTAGTGTTGTAAGTGAAACACGTACTCGACGTCCGTAACTATGGCTCAGTGGTTACAGCACTTGGCTCGTATGCGGGAAATCGCTGGTTCGAGCCCATTAGTGAGAACATTTTTATTTTTTATTTTTAATTGTTTGTATAATTTATATGACTCTGATGACAGCAGTCTCGACACCGCGAACGCAACTGAATGATGAATTTAGCTAGTTAAATTTTATTTATGAAATTTTTAATGGAGTGAAATGAACTGTGAATAAAAAATAACATAAAAATAAATATAAAAATGAGAAATTAAAAAAAAAAGAGATAACAAAATACTTGTGAAAATGCAACGAAGGAAATATTGGATAAAATGTATATAACAAAAAAAAAAAAAAAAAAAAAAAAAAGATAAAAAAAAACACAGAGACTGGACGGTTTCGATCTTACGACCTCCTGGTTTCAAGCTATTGACGATGACCACTAAGCTGTCGTGACTTGTGTACATCCGTATACATGCTTTAAATATAAACCACTTTAATTGCTGGTTTCTTTCCGTATACTATACGGAATGTACCGACAATCAACCGAATATCAAAATATTCTGTACACCACGCATGTAATCAATATGCATTTGACAGTTCAATAAAATAGGACAATACAATGAAAAACACCTCTGAGAAATTCAGTTTACTAACAGTGAAATACTGTACGAAACAAGAGGGCCAAGATAGCCCGAGATTGCTCACCTGAGTGATATTTGTGTCAGTGGAGTATATCATAAGACATACATATAAACAAACGGACTAGGAATACAGCATGGCTAAACTTCTATACAGACCATATACAGGTTACATGCAATATCTACTTAGCAGATTTTGCTAAAATGTGACCTATAGTGAGTATAGTGTTATCAAGGTTTTACAATAATCATTGTGAGCTAAAATCAAAGGGAGGTAATCTGACAGAAATGTCAAATAAGTCTTGTCAGAAGTTACTGAGAAATATCCATTCAAATTAAAACAAAGGGAGGTTAATTGTCAAAAAATCACTCTGGAGTTGTCTAATTTGATTTTCTGGGTCCACTTAATCACATAAATGAAATCTGGAACCAATCATGCAAGTAGTTACTAAAATAGGTTCATTTTAATTGAAGACAAATGGAGATAATTTGAAATAAAATCAGTCGAGTGTTATCTACCCTGATAATCTGAAACCACTTGAAGACATCTACTTGAACTTTTAAATCAATCACATACACATGATTAGAACTGGTGAAGAAAGAAAAATGCAAAACAATGTGAAATATAGACATTTTTGTAAATCAAGGGCACATGAACTCATCCAAGATCTTTTAATTATACACATTCTGTGTAAATACTATTTGGATTGATGAAGGAATGAAGTTACTTGAGTGTAATCAAGGAAAAATATAACAATTTCTGTAAAATCAAGGGCGAGTAACTCTAGTCCTAATGGTCATATTTCACTCATAATCGAACTCATCTAAGATCTTATGTTCATACACATTCTATATAAATATGGTTTGGATTGCTGAAGGAATGAAGGTTGTTACGTCAAAAGGTAACACTTCCTTGTTACAGTAGATAAAAGTAACAGAAGGACAAACCAGCAACTATTAACAATAACAAAATATTATTCATGAATTTAAGTAACAGTTCAAATACCTTCAAAAATGTCAAAGAGCCGTAAAATCCAATCTTATATGTAAAAATAATCCGAATCATGTCCAGGTCAAATTTTAATCCAATCAGAATAAATTCCACAATCTTTCACACAGTTCAAAAGTAACCTTAGTATATTCAAAAAATAATAATTCCTCTCTTCAAAGCTTTTTAAATCCACAATTTAAATCCTTCAAATAATCTTTCAAAATATTAAATGTCCACACTGGTAATATTTTGTTATTAAGAAGTACAGGAAAGTTTTCAATAATACCTGTAACTCTAAGTTCTAATCTTACAACACACAGTTTTCTATATCAAGTATAGGGAAGATTCCAAACTTTCAAGTAATACTAATAATAAAAAGATCATTCTGGAAAAAAATCAAGGACACTGTTCTTTTTAAAAAAATAAAAAAAATAAATGTTTATCAGTATTAAGGTAGGATATTCTGGAACACAGTAGAAATTAAAAGAACTTATTTACATGATGTCTCAAAACTAGGTCAGTAAACGTTGACTAATCAATAAGTAAACTAGGTAAAATATAGGGATTTTTGCAAAATCAATGGCCCATAACTCTAGTCCAACTTGTCTGATTTTGTTTAATATTGAATTCATCTAACATCTTATAGCAATTCATATACTACGTAAATATGTTTTGGATTGGTGAAGAAATGAAGGGGCTTAAGTATAAACAACGTAAAATATAGTAAGTTTTGTAAATCAAAGACATATAACTCTGATCCTACTGGCCCGATTTTGCTCATATTCAAATTCATCTAAGATCTTGAGGTCATACACATTTTTTTGTAAATATGATTAGGACTGGTGAAGAAATGAAGATGCTAGTGTGTAAACAAGGTGAAATAAAGCAAATGTTGTCAATCAAGGGCACATAACTCTTGTCCTACCGGCCCGATGTTGCTAATAATCTAAATCATCCAAGATCTTGAAGCTATACACATTCCGTATAAATATGATAAGGAATGGTAAGAAATGAAGATGCTAGAATGTAAACAAAGTGAAATATAGCAAATTTTGTCAGTCCAGGGCACATAACACTGCACACACTAATTCGATCTAGCCAATAATCAAACTCTTCCGAGGTCTTGTGACCAAAAATACTGTGACCAAAATTGATTAAGATTGCTTTAATAGTGTTGCTGCTAGAGTTGAACAAACTTAATGTGAATGGACAAACGGACGATCGTAATAGCTCACCATAAGGTAAAACAAGAAATATCTTTGAAAAAGATGGTCGGCGTCATGTAACTGAAGCACAAGTTATATATGGACAGAAACCTGTATTTTAAATTTTTTTGGCAATGTTGAAAGGGGCCTCTGTGAAGTTTTGTATAAATGAGGACAGTAGTTCTGAAGAATACTGTGTTTAGAAATTGTGGAGGGACACACGACGGACACCTAACAATCACAAAAGCTCACTTTGAGCCTTTGGTGCTTAAACAATAAGCAAACAATATTGAAATACGTTCTATACTTTACTTTTGGAATTGTTGGAAGCAACATGAACCCTTACCCTACTTAAGCTTATTATCAAATTTATCTATCATTCAGAATATGTACAGTACTGTTTTCACCGGAAAGATTAATTTAAAATTTAGAGTCTAAAATTTAACAGTACCGGACATGTTGTTGCAGGTTAGTAATGATTTGCACCGGTTAGAAATTGTTGCTCTAATGCAGGGTAAGAGTTAATGACTGTATAAAACAAATAACCTTTTTTTTTTGTAAAAACAAAACTTAAGGAAAGGAAACTTAACAAAACAGAAATATGTCCGGATGAGCAGATGAATATTTGGTTACGCACACCTGTTCAAGTGGTACGCATACAACCCGATGGTGCTGTACTTATATAGGTTATAGATGACGCGTTGTCATTTCACTCAGTGTCACACATGACTCAGAGTGAAGCATTTTCAGTCTTTCCTCCAATCAGCGCCACTCTTACTAAATCTCTCATTATGGCTGAAAATACCGAGAATACCTTACCAAGCAATCCGATTGGTACATTATTCAGGCGGCATAAGGTCATACGAGGTCATAAAATCGTGCTTAATACGGCACGCCGAAAAATGGCACGATTTTCATGCCAAAAGAACGGAAAGTATTCTGGTTTTAATGAAAGGAAATTCCATTTTTTTTTTGGATTTAACGTCGCACAGACACATGATAGGTCATGTGGCGACTTTCCAGCTTAAATGGTGGAAGAAGACCCCAGGTGCCCCTCCGTGCATTATTTCATCACGAGCAGGCACCTGGGTAGAACCACCGACCTTCCGTAAGCCAGCTGGATGGCTTCCTCACATGAAGAATTCAACGCCCCGAGTGAGGCTCGAACCCATATCGATGAGGGGCAAGTGATTAGAAGTCAGCGACCTTAACCACTCGGCCACGGAGTAGAGGTATGAGTATTTCTTTGATTTTGGAAAAAAATCGCATCTTAACAAATAATGCCGCTAAAAGCTTATCTCCTCGCAATTGCATAACTTTCCTAATGTGATGCTAAATAAGAAAAGCACTAAAATTTTACTATCTTTATTTTTACACTCAACATGGTGTAAAAGTATGTCCCGCTTATTTATAAAACAGAACTGTAAATATCACCATTCATGGACAAATACCTGTAGTAATTTCTGTGTATTATTCATGTTATATACCTTTTCCTTGTTCTATTTAATCTGTTTTCTATCATCAGTTTCTATTTTTCTTCTAGATCTGATTCAACACAACTAATTAGAATTATTAATAAGAATACTATAGTTTACATTGTGACGTCATCCAAAATAATGTTTTCCCGTATAACGGGGTCGCCTTCAAGAATTCTGGAATCATTGAAAGATTTCTATAAATACTTAAAATGACGTGACATTAATTTCCACTGTTTCGATATTACAAAACGTCATTTTTGGCGCGACGTCATTTTGAAGTAACTTGTTTATTTTTGACGGCATTCTAAATATGTGAAGCAGAGGACAGTTATAAGCTTCATTTCCGGTAATGAACGGTCCAGCAGCAATATGAGCAGATAAGGCAAAGGCACACTTGTATTCGCGCAAGACAGATTGCAAGACCGAGTACCCGCTGACAGGATTGCTGGAGGTATTGCATCACGTAACTATCATACGGATTTTTCGGGCGCTGCAGACGATGCAAGATTACAAGATGGCAGAAACAATGCTTCCAGTCTGGACGTAGAGAGACTAGCTTCAATCTTACAGGAGCTATTGACATTTAGTAGTTTTGCACTTGATTATTGCAAGTTCATAAAACTTTTTGAGACAAACATACAGTGCAAAGTAAGTGATGATAGACTAAAATTAAGCTACCTTATACAATATCGTACTGGTGAGGCAAAGTCTTATACGGAAGATTGTGTTTTGTTAGAGTCAGATGTAGGGTATTACCGCGTTAAGTCAAGTTTGCAATCTAGTTATGGTAGCCCGCATGCTATTGCAAGAAGTCACATTGACAAATTGTTACATGGTCCTCAAATTAAGGCCTCTGATGTTGATGAACTGTCTATGTTAGCGTTGAATAAGCAAAATGCCAAATCACACTATCACCGCTAGGCTTTGTATCACAAGTAGACAACTCTGAGATTTTAAGGAAAATTGTTAGACGTCTCCCCATGCATTTAAGGTCGAGATGTTTGTTAAAACATGTTTGGGGATCATACCTGTAACTGTTAAGGGAAACGATTACTTTTGTCAAACTTATGCTCTGCTCGACGATGGTGCTGACAAAACGCTATGCGATGAGAGGCTGACAAAGAAATTGAATGTGTCCAGCAGACCCGTCACGCTCCAGATATCGACTGTAAACTCGACCGGAAGTACAATCCATGGACAGGAAGCAGACCTCAGTGTAAGTCCAATATCCGGAAATGGCGGCGATATCAAGCTCAACAAATTTTGGACAGTAAAACAGTTGCCAATTTCCACACGTTCTGCAGCAACAGCTGATAATATTCACGCTATTACACATTTGTCCGACCTACAGATTCCTCACGTTGCAGTGAACGAAGTAATGCTACTTATTTGTACAGATTTCCCAGAAGCACACGTTCTCCTGGAGATGCGAACTGGACCCAGCCATAAGCCGTATATTGTAAGGACGCGACTAGAATGGGCAGTTCGTGGACCAGTCCCTCAAACCGGCTTAGAGCAGAACAGAACACAGCATGTAAGAGAAGCAACAAATATCCATTTTAGTCAATCCAGTCACGTAAAATTACAACACCAGCTAGGACGTATGTGGACTTTAGACTTTAACGACGCGTCACACTGCGAAAAAGAGTCGATGCGGTTGAAGATACGAGGGTTTTAGGCATTATGGAGTCAACCCTTTCACATGAAGCCGGTCACTATGAGGTGGGACTACTCTGGCGACAGGACGATGTTACCCTACCAAATAATTTGCCAATGGCACACGCACGTATAAATCAACTGAAGAGAAAACTTTCACACGACAAAATGTTACATGGAATGTATACCAAAACTGTCACAGACTATATACAAAGGGTAGAAGACAAAAATACAGACTCCAAGCGGATATGGGACTTGCCCATCCCGCGACGAACGTAAACAAACCAGGAAAGGTCCGTGTGGTATTTGATAGTGCCGCGAAAAACAAGGACACCACATTGAAAAGTCAACTCCTACAAGGCCCTGATATGATGAATGTCAGGATCTATGGTGGTTGGTGCGGGTCGAAACCAGCGGTTACCAACGGTTAAGGGGGTAGTTTGCACCGCCTGACTATGGCTGATCTTTACCTTAGAAACTAGCACTTAATTGTTTCCTTATTCATTTACGTGTGTGTATTTTTTGTACTTTTTCTGTATATTTTTTTCACTGTATATACATTATATACTTAAGCATGGCGACGTACTATTTACACCTAAATGAAACACCCACCACAAACATTCTGTCCACAAACATAACTAAGTTTGCACCGCTTTTCGTCAAGTACGCAGATATATATGATGAACAAAATATCGCATTTATTTCAATACTTATGCTCGGCCAGCACATGCTTTAACCAAGAAACATTCAAAACCAAACGACTTATCTACAAAACTCAGAGCAAATACAATACACAACCAAACTGCAGAAAATCAATTAATACATCTCTAAAATTCAGAACAACCCATCAACATACAAAGTCCAACCAAATTATAAACTTTAAGTTCATAAACTAACCAACATTTCCAACCGCCAACAACCAAAATATCAACCTAAAACATAACCACAACAAGAGCTGTCACTAATGGTGACAAATGCCCCCGCAGCGCCTTGACCTTTGACCTGATGACCCCAAAGTCAATAGGAGTCGTGTACTCAATAAGTACTATTAGCATGTGAAGTTTGAAGGTCCTGGGTGCAGTGGTTCGCGAGTAAAGTGCCTTCATGCAAAAAGTTAACGTTGTGACGAACGAACGAACGAACTAACGAAAGGACGGACAGTTGAAAACTAATATGCCTCCCTTCTGGGGCATAATTAAAAAACCAAACATCATTATGCACAATGAAAAGGTCGCCAGATCAAAATCGAGCCACCAATTGACTCTAAATAACTTTATAACTGCATATATCTCTCGCTTAAGCGCGATGTACCTGTGGTGGTCTGATGGGAACATGTCCAAACCTCCGAAAACGTACTGTATGTAGGTGTATTTGTTTGGTGCTACTTCATCTCCTAGCTGTGCGGCATATGCAGAGAAAAGAACAGCCAATGACAACGCGACAAAATTCCCAGCCGAAGTTGCTGTTAACAAAAACTTCTACGTCGATGACTGCTTGAAATCTGTGGCATCGGAAGAGAAAGCGCCGATGTTAGCAGCGGATCTACAGTTACTAATGCAAATGAGAGGCCTTAGACTTACGAAGTTGATCAGCAACATCAGCACTCGATACCATATTCCTGAATCTGAATGTGCACCTACGGTTGTTAGCCTCGACCCTGATGACATTCTTCCTTGCGAACGTGCATTAGGTGTTAATTGGATTGTCAACAACAATGTTCAAATCTTTATATTTGCTTTCATTGTTAACTTCATTTATTGTTTTACTTTAAAGAGAATCACTGACGAATAAATATTAGATATCCCAGCGCATACTCGTTTTGACTATTCCAGAATCCAACAATCATGACTTTGTTGCAGGAGCAATTTTAAACAATTAATACAAGATAAAACATAAATGATTCAAATAGTGATATAACTTTAGAAGGTACATTTCTTAAAGCTTTTATCAACATGGTTACTAAATATTTTCACGGAGAAGTAATGTTTTTGTTACATGTGTTACTCGTGTAAAGTATGTTACATACCGATTTCTCCTTCAAATAGGTGTTTAAACTATATTTCTAAACAATACAGCTCACATAGTCGTTATTTTATTAATAACATTTAATTGTAACATTTTATTCAATTTTAGTGGTATCATGTTTTCTGAGACGTTGGTTGTGGCAGTGGTTCATTTTATGCAAATTAGCTAAGCATACCTATTTTGGAGTAAAAAGATTACCATCAAAGTTACAAAATACTATTTAAGAAAATACTGAGAGACTTTACCACCAGATCAAAACTGTTAAACATCTAAATTGATTAAAAGTTAGAAAATATTATTTTTAATAAAATATGATCTTTTTTTTAAATGTATTCTCGTTGATATTCAGGCATATGCAATATAGTTAGAGTCAAGTAACCTATATTCGGCCAGTCCAGTGCTCGGCCACGTAATATTCTTTATTGTTAATCAAAAATGTAACTTGAAAACCTTGCTTTCGGTGTTTGTTTACTTTTCGGGTTATGGACGCCAATTCAAAATGGGGTCGAATCTGTATCGGCCAAGCGCTTGCTTTTCTGTTGCAGATGAAAAGGATCAATAATGACAGCTGTCATTTAGTGTTTTTTTTTGAGTTTCGATAATTGCACTATATGAAAAAAAAATGTTCAACTGTGTAACTTTTACATAGCTATTTGCAAAAATGTATACTCTATTGATTTATATACTAAGTATGCGAAAGTTATATGTTTTTACTG
This sequence comes from Mercenaria mercenaria, assembly GCF_021730395.1. Classification (NCBI taxonomy): domain Eukaryota; kingdom Metazoa; phylum Mollusca; class Bivalvia; order Venerida; family Veneridae; genus Mercenaria; species Mercenaria mercenaria. The sequence goes on from NW_026459053.1 coordinate 60,804, forward strand.
CAAAAATTGCCTTCTATCGTCGGCACCATCGGTGTTGCCAGTGTAAATAATAGCCTGCACCGCGCATGCGCCTCACCCGCACCTTGCGTTTATGAGTTTAACTATTTGTTTTTCATTTAAATTCACATATTTAAAAGCATTTATTATTGTATTCTTGTTGATAACTGTTATAAAGTGTTTTAGCATGACTGAAAGAAAACTGTAAGAATTGAAATACATGTAGGTTCAATACGTGATAAACTATATCAAAATACCGAAATATTGTTAACTTATTCATAAGTTGTTCTAGAAACATGTTCAATAACATAAAAATATAATAAAAACAAAGCACTTAACTTTAACAAGCTTTATAAATGGGTGGCCGAGCATTGGTTCGTATCTAGTGAAATTAGTGGTGTTTGACCTTAGTTGCACAACACATATTTTACTTCAAAATCTGTGATCAATCAGACTCTTGTTTACTTGACGTACTTTCTACAATGGTGTACTGTTTAACTCTCGAATCTGATCAAAACTGAAGAACTTAAGTAAAACAGTATTAGCAATAATGTAATGAAAATGGCCGAGCATAGGTAACTTGAAT